>NC_087205.1:24842728-24867728 GCF_015104395.2 Macrobrachium nipponense | reverse complement strand
CCTTTTCAGTCTTTCGAAAATCAACTAACATTGCCTCTTTGGTTCATTACTACTCCAATCACCATCAAAATGTTAAATTCTCTGTTTTTTCTGGGATGTTCCTAAGGGCTTTACGTGTCTGTAGCCCGCAATTTATTGACGCTGAAATTAAAACTATTTATGATATTGCAATGAAACTTAAATACCCAAGGACTTTTGTAGATGTGGCATGGAAAAGAGCTAGAAAAACTTTTTATTCAACTAATGGCAAACTTGAATTTAGTAAGCATAACATTGTAAAATTACCCTATGATGAAAGGTTTTTAGATATTCCTAGAATTTTAAAGCTTTTTAACATAAATGTTGTTTTCAGTAATATTAATGTGAAGAGTTTAGTAATAAAAAATTCTCCTAAATATCTTCCAGGCTGCATATATGAAATTCCTTGCAAAAAGTGTGATAAAGTCTATTACGGACAGACCGGTAAATCTCTTTCACAACGTCTCAAACAACATCAATATTCTGTGAGAACTGGGCAAATATCGAATGCATTATTCGTACATATGAGAGATTTAGACCATCCTATTAACTGGAGTCAAGCAAGAGCCTTAATTCCATGAAATGACACAGTTAAAAGGAATATCATTGAATCTTGTTTCATCAAGTCAAATAATAGAAATGTTCTAGATTTAAGTCTTGGTTTATTTAAACTTGATGCTTTCATAATGAAAAAAAGTTGTAGATAAATATAAGCAACAAAATTAATATATTCAGTTTTTACATGTTTTGGACTGTACAGAAACTTTGTAATTTCGGTTAGGGTTAATCTGTTTAAGTTTGTGAACGTGTGATATCCGATAATCCTGGATTATCTCTTTTAATTTTTACCCTTTTGACAATTAACCATCTGGTATTCTTGATCTTGTTTTGTACCTGAGACCTTCCTCTCCAATTGTACTTCATTAACTCCTTGACAATGTCTGAGTAAAGACGAAAGCGCTTGGATTTCTGACTATCATTTTCCTGTGGGATTCGGTTATATATATATATATAATATATATATATATATATATATATATATATATATATATATATATGTATATGTGTGTGTGTGTGTATATATTTGCAGAAGCCAGGTACTATGTCGTACCTCTAAGTAAATGGGATACAATCCACAATGAAGTAAAATCCTCTTGTAGTTTAAAATATGTATTTCATGTACAGGATTAAAGCTTTCGACCATCAACTGTGGTCTTGTTCACTAGTGAACAAGACCACAGTTGATGGTCGAAAGCTTTAATCCTGTACAAGAAATACATATTTTAAAAGCTGACAAGAGGATCTTACTTCATTGTGGATTGTATCCCCATATATATATATATATATATAATATATATATCTATATATATATATATATATGTATATATATATATGATAATAATATATATATATATATATATATATATATATATATATATATATATATATATATACATATATAAATATGTGTGCGCGCGTGTGTGTGTGTGAATGTTACAACCAGCAATAACAATAAAGACACAAATATTACTACCACTAACATTTCCCTGAGCCAGCAACGAAAGGCCAGCATCCCCAACCCAAGACCATCTACGTGAAAATATAATCTCTGTAAACCTCGGAAAAATAAGGCTGCCAGTTATAAGCATAAATAGCCAAAGTATACGAACTACTCGACTACTATTTCCTGAGGCGAGATGCACAAAATAATCGAGGTCCTTTCTACGTGGCGAGCGTCCGACGAAAGAAGATGAAAACTCCTTAATAAAAATAGAAAGTAGTTATAGTTTTTTCTAATTCAGAGGAACCGGAATATACTGACCAACTTTTCGTGGGGGGAGAAAACTTTTGATATTCGTTCTTCCTTATGTTATGATCATCTTGCTTTTTTTTTTTTTTTTCAATGGCTGCGGTATTTGCTAGCAGCTTATGTGAGCGTACTAAGGACCATGCGTATTTTCTGTACGGTGGCTTGTCTGTTACTGTGTGTATATATTATATATATATATATATATATATATATATATATATGTGTGTGTGTGTGTGTGTGTGTGTTGTGTGTGTGTGTGTGTGTGTAATGCATACTTATAAGTGTGTAATTATTACCATCTATAATGACTTGTACGAACGAGGAAGGGAGAAAGCGAGGAAATGTTGGGGAAAGATATTTTACATTTACAGCTGTCTCGATGTTAATTCAGATTAAACTCATAATCGACGATTCTAGCGTACTGGACGCAATAGAAATTATTACGTTTGATTTACTCATATTAATTAAAGCCGTTATTTATTGCGTAACTTATATTAGCACCCAGAATTCGGACACCTTCAGATGAAATAAGGCTAGAATATCATCGACTTTCATCTACTTAGTAACAAAGCTTTCATCGACTAATTATCAAAGCTTTCATCGATTTATTATTAAAGCTTTCATCGTCTTATTAACAAAGCTTTCACCAACTTATTAACAACGCTTTATCGACTTCCTATTAAAGCTTTCATCGACTTATTATCAAAGCTTTCATGGACTTATTAACAAAACTTTCATCGACTCATTATCAAAGCTTTCATCGACTTATTCTCAAAGCTTTCATCGACTATTAACAAAGCTTTAATCGACTTATTAACGAAGCTTTCATCGACTTATTAACAACACTCTCATCGACTTATCAAAACTTTCTTGATATAGCTTTCATCGACTATTAACAAAGCTTTCATCGACTATTAACAAAGCTTTCATGGACTTATCATCAAAGCTTTAGCACTCTGGAATATCCGTCCTTGAAAAGAAGTAGATAAAGAGACAAATCACACCAGATGCGTTGAAGAATAGATACAAATACATTATAACAAAACAAACTACATATAACGTGAACGTCAACATCTTAAAATACTATATCATATCAAGACCAACAGAATGTCATGTAACATTGCGTGTTGCTTGTATCAACAAGCCTGATGAAACCCCCTTCCCGGGGTGGGGGGGCGAGGGGGGAGGGGAACCTGTCAATACCGTCTCGATAATGGTAAAAGCAAGACGAGTTGGGTACGTGTACACGTACAACATCGCTGGCGCTATGTACTCCGATACATTGTCAATCTTTTTAATGGAATGTGCTTGAATTTTTTTATGAGACTCAAGTTTCACGCCATGGTATCAGGCAGCTATTGGGTTTTGGGATTCTCTGTGATCACTGGTATGGTCCTATAAATGTTGATCACATTTTTGTACGATAATCGTTTTCCAGATAATGCAAAAAATTGCTGATCACATTTTTGTGCGATAATCATTTTCCGAATACAAACTAATGTTGATCACATATTTGTACGATAATCATTTTTCAAATAATACAAACAAATGTTGATCAGATTTTTTATCACATTTCTTTTAAGCCAATGAATTTTTTTTCTCTCATATCGTACGAGTAATGGTAACCGCATGGCACACGATCTGGAAACTGATATTTTTGACATTTTACAAGGCTGACATACTGAAAATTTTAGCGATATGAAATACCATTCCAATAATACAAATAAATATAATTTCAGTAAAATTAGTAACTCTGGATTAATTCGTGTCTTTTACGGCTGAATATATTTTTATATCTAATTCTAACTAATTATTTCAACTTCAATAATACACACTACATTATATATATATATATAGTATATATATATATATATATATAATATATATATATATATATATATATATTTGTATGTGTGTTAGCGGTAAGATATTGCTGATAGTTTCTTTTATTAATCTTCATATAGAGTGTGAGGATATATATATGTGTGTGTGTGTGTGTATACATACATAAGTATATATATTATATATATATATATATATATATATATATATATATATATATATATATATTTATATATATATATATATATGTATATATATATTTAGCCAAGGCCACTGGAAAAATAAAAGAAGGAGTACACATTAATAATTTTAATCACATGATTCATTGTTTTATATTGTAATATTATAACTCGTAGGAATATTACTGAATCTGCTTTTATCAAATATCACGGTTGACTTAACGATTGTAAGCCAGGGTATGTACAAACTGGACCCATTTGTTGTTAACGAGATTTGTAGGGTTGTTTTCTTTTTACAACCTGTTGAGCTGTTCTGTACCTGCTGTACCGGTTTTAACCGGACTTTGAATACTTGTTTTTCAATTTTTTTCAGTTTTTATGTTTACTTTGTTAGATGTTCTCTGTGTTTTTTTAGCATTGTACCTCGAAAATGTGTTGAAATAACGCGAAAGCGCTCGTACGGGGTACTACTTCCTTTTATTTTTTTCCTGTGGCCTTGGCTAAATATATTGTCACGCGCATTCAGTGTCATATCAGCATATATATATATATATATATATATATATATATATATATCATTATGTATATATATATATATATATATGTATATATATATATATATATTCGTATATCTATATATATATATACATATATATATATATATATATATATAATATATATATATATATATATACACACACTTATATATAAACACACCAGAGTTACACTTTGAAAATAATGATACTGCTTACTCGTATATCCTGGTAATGCTGCATGCAAAATAAGTCATATTTTGTGTTGTGGCAAAAACACTGGATCTCAGGATATTTCCTACGCATAATTCGGCTTTTCGAAATTATTTAATTTTTTGGCAAAGGCCTCTGCTGCTTTTATTATGTATGTTATATCTAAAAAGAATATTTGTTTCTGGGCGGCTTGAATACACTTCAAGTGAGTGCATTTCTCTCATTCATATTAATGTTGCCTTTTCGTGTTCTTATTTATTTGGTCTGATGGAAACGCAAAACTGTTTTTGCTGACACTTTTCAAAATAAAAATAAAATAATATTGAATAGAAAAATTGACACCTCTCTCTCTCTCTCTCTCTCTCTCTCTCTCTCTCTCTCTCTCTCTCTCTCTCTCTTCGTATTTTCATGACAGGTAGCCCACTGGCCACGCCCCCTTTTACCTCTCTTTCAAAGGTAATAACAGATCTGAACCACTTTTGCCTCGAAGCGAAACGATGAAGGTCCCTGATTCTCATGACAGAATCCCTGATTCTTTTGATAGAATCCCTGATTCTCATGACAGAATCCCTGTGATAAAAAACGCCCTTTGTTTAAATACGTGATTGTTCTAACCTATGATTTAATACTTTGCTTAATAAGTATTTTTCTTTACACTTTTTTTTTCTTTTTTGCAGATCCCATCAGTCACCTCTCAGTGAGTCAAACACAAAAACTATCAATTTTCTGACACGTCCAATTTTGTTTGTATACGTTGTCAGCAAAGACGCGTATGCAACGTATATATATGAACACAATGGACTTTTGTAGGAGCGCTGTGTCATGTCATTGTCGCTCAGAGATCAAAGTTGGCGACTTGATCGGAAATCGATGAAAAACGACAAATTATTTTAGCGTCATTTATGATGGAACTCTATTCAGTTACACAGTGAGACAGCTTTGTCCCTTTGGTAGTTAATGGCTCCCCGCAGAGCTCTTCGATGTTATTTTAATAATTAGCAATAATGATGCTAACGATAAGACTCAGAAAATATTGCCTTGTAAACGATGGTTTTGTAATAGAATGCCCAATTAGAGAGAAAAGAGAGAGAGAGAAAAGAAAAGAACTGAGTTCACTCTCGACGTGGTTCGGAAGTCACGTAAAGCCGTTGGTCCCGTTGCTGAATAATCACTAGTTCCGTGCAACGTAAAAACACCACACAAACAAATAGTCAAAAGAGGCATGAAATATATATATATATATATATATATATATATATATATATATATATATATATATATATAATATAGATATATATATAAATTCAATTTTACTTTTGATAAAATTTGTAACTTTTCAACAACAAAATGGTGTCATATTTTCGCATCTTTTTTTACGCATACGATCGTTCGGCTTAATAGAAGTTGGTTTCACAAGTTATTGGACGTTTATCCCTTTTCGCATTATTCATTAACATTTTGGAAATAATTGTAGCTACTATAATCAAAAGAACACAGCGGAAATTAATTTGTATATACTGGGTCATACTCACAATGATATAACACATATTTTTCAACAGAAATAGAGTTCACAATGATTCAGGCTGAAACCACAACTTACGCAATTGCTCTCTCTCTCTCTCTCTCTTTCTCTCTCTCTCTCTCTCTCTCTCTCTCTCTCATAAAAAAACACACAGTGTTGAGGGCGATTATTATTATTTTTTTTTCTTATTAAATTTTGATGAAAAATACAGAAATTATTTTCATTCCTTCGAAGATCTCGTATAGATACATATTGCTCTTATTTTATGACGTTAATTATATGCAATAAGTTCAGAGGATTGTTATTGTTGAATGACGTTAAGTATATGGAATAAGTTTAGAGGATTGTTCTTGTTGCTTGACGTTAAGTATATGGAATAAATTTAGAGGATTGTTCTTGTGCTTGACGTTAAGTATATGGAATAAGTTCAGAGGATTGTTATTGTTGAATGACGTAGAATATATATGAAAAAAATTTAGACACACTGATACATACACACACACATTATATATATATATATATATAATATATATATATATATATATATATATATATATATATATATATATATTTACTTTTATGACTTTTACTAAATTCTTTTCCTATCTTGTAAAACACTTCAGTCTTCCCTAGGAGCTACTGATCTTCGCTGCTCGTTTTCGCAGGCGCTTGGTTTCCTGTTGCTTGTGTGGACGAAGCGACTGCCTGAGTTTATATTGTAGCTCCTGATGACCCTTTCATCGTCCCGGCTGGCCGTTTTTCCGCTGCTTATTGTGGCACTAAGGAAACGGCGCCCGATCCTCGTGACGTGAGAGAGAGAGAAGGCTCCCATTCTTCGCAGGAGATTATATGGTCTGTGAGTTAAAATCCTCGTTTTAGTTCTTTCGAATTGTTTTCGAGAAGTGCTTCGCGGGAATTGGGGGTTGGTGAGTATTTATTTATTTATTTGTGTATTTATTTTGAGTATTTCGGCGTTGTTATTCCTTCTCGTACCTTTTCTTGAGTATTGTTTGCATCTTTTCCGTCTTGCAGATTGATAATAGTTATTATGTTTTTTCATTCGTTTAGTTTATTTTATATATATATATATATATATATATATATATATATATATATGTATATATATATATGAAATTTTTTTGTATATATGTATATATATATATATATATATGACTGGATTTTCATCGAAAAAGATTCCTTATCGTTATTATCTGTAGAGGTCAACATTGCGTGAAAGATTTTTACTTTTTCATCCTAATTTGGAAGTGAGTGGAGGTATATGGAATTCTGCAGATTTTTGTACGTGGGAATTTTTCAGAGATCTGTATTGGGAGATTATCTGCAAAGAGCATTACAATGGCGCGGTACCAATTTAATGTAACTTGACACAAATTACAATCTCAAAAAATAATATGCAGGGAGCAGACCTTCTTTGATGCATGTTGTTTTGTTGAAAATAATGGCAGTTTTCATTGAATTAATCTTATACAGGGCTTTTTGATAAAATATGTCTGAAAAATATCCTAATTAAGACAAATAAGATTATTGGAATTCTTCTCAACAACCTAGCTGAGTCAGGAAAACGAATTATGAGAAGAATTGAAAAGACCCTGTATAAGGATAATTCGTTGGAAACTGCCATTACTTTCAACAAAATAATAATAATAATAATAATAATAATAATAATAATAATAATAATAATAATAATAATAATAATAATTAGGAAGGAGGCCTTCTTTGAGGGCAGTACCACTGAATATTATTAGTGTTTCAACGGCATTTAATTTATATGGAATCTTCTCGATTCTTCTTATTGTCTTTTTCTCATCAGCAAGTAGCTGGTATATCAGGTTTCCTAAGGACCCTGAAATCTTTTTTTGTGCTTAAGAAACTTGATGTACCAGACAATAAGAAGAATTGAGAAGATTCTATATAAATTAAACAATGTTGAAACTGCTATATAATATTCAATGATAATAATAATTCTCTCAACGCAGCTACCAGGCACGTGTTACTGCCAGTATATTTCCAGTACATTTATTGGAGGGAAGAATGCACGAATCGACTGGTATCCGTGTTGCTTTAATTACAAAAATTATTGGTGTTGAAATTCCTCTTCAAATGAAAAATTTTTTGATCCCCGATAGCGGGAACAAATTGCTTTAATCATGAACAATTTTGAACAGGCGGCGTCAGTTAGCTTGGAATCGCCAGCAGGATTATGTGATTATATATATATATATATATATATATATATATATATATATATAATATATATATATATATATATATATTGTGTGTGTGTGTGTGTGTGTGTGTGTGTATGTATGTCCATATATAGTGTATATATATAGTATATACATAATATATATGTATGTATGTATACTATATATATTATATCTATATAATTCTATATAATATATATTATATATATAATATATTTTATAAAATAATGTGTGTCGTGTGTGTGTGTGTGTGTGTGTGTGTGTGTATGAATGAATGTATGTATGCATGTATATATATTTACGGGCAATGGCACACGCCTGGCAGCTGCTTTGCAGCAAAACTTGTATTATTATTATTTTTTTTTTGGGTGGTATTTACAGTGTGGGGTTCCGGGTTGCATCCTGCCTCCTTAGGAGTCCATCACTTTTCTTACTATGTGCGCTGTTTCTAGGATCACACTCTTCTGCATGAGTCCTGGAGCTACTTCAGCCTCTAGTGTTCCTATGATTATGGGTTCAATTTCCACTGGCATATCCCATATCCTTCTTATTTCTATTTTCAGGTCTTGATACTTATCCCTTTTTTCCCTCTCTTTCTCTTCAACTCTGGTGTTCCATGGCATTGCGATATCAATGAGTGATACTTTCTTGTTGATTTTGTCAATCAACGTCACGTCTGGCCTATTTGCTTGTATCACCCTATCTTTTCTGATATCATAGTCCCAGAAGATCTTTGCCTGATCGTTTTCTATCACTCACTCAGGCTGGTGCTCGTACCATTATTACTGCAAGGTAGCTGATGTTTCTTGCACAGGCTCCAGTGGAGGGCTTTTGCCACTGAATCGTGCCTCTTTTTGACCTAGTTCTGTGCAAGTGCCGGGCATTCGCTTGCTATGTGATTTATGGTCTCATTTTTCGTATTGCACTTCCTACATATGGGAGAGATGTTATTTCCATCTATCGTTCTTTGAATATATCTGGTTCTTAGGGCCTGATCTTGTGCCACTGTTGTCATTCCTTCAGTTTCCTTCTTGAACTCTCCCCTCTGTAGCCATTGCCATGTGTCATCACTGGCTAGTTCTTTAGTCTGGCCCGTGTATTGTCCGTGCATTGGTTTGTTGTACCAGTCCTCTGTTCTGTTTGCCATTCTCATGTCCCTGTATATTTCTCGGTCTTCATCTACTTTTATCAGTCCTTCTTCCCATGCACTCTTGAGCCACTCGTCTTCACTGGTTATCAGATATTGTCCAGTCCTCTCCCTCCTCCCTTCCGTGTTATGTTATATCTGTCCGTATTTGCTCTTGGGTGTAGTGCTTTGTGTATTGTCATATGTTTCCTAGTTTTCTGGTCTATGCTGCGGAGTTCTGCCTTCGTCCATTCGACTATTCCTGCGCTGTATCCGATTACTGGCACTGGCCATGTGTTTATGGCTTTTATCATATTTCCGGCGTTGAGTTTTGACTTGAGTATCACCTTGAGTCTCTGCATATATTCTTTCCTGATCGTATCCTTCATCTCTTGGTGTTTTATATCCCCTCCTTCCATTATTCCCAGATATTTGTATCCCGTCTCATCTATGTGTTTGATGTTGCTCCCATCTGGGAGCTTTGACTATGTTGACTAAGGCACATTTTTCTATTCCAAACTCCATCCTGATGTCCCCAGATACAATCCTTACAGTCTGGAATAGGGTATCTATTTCCTTGATGCTCTTACCATACAGCTTTATGTCGTCCATGAACATCAGATGGTTAATTCTGTTGCCTCTTTTCTTGATATTATTATTATTATTATTATTATTATTATTATTATTATTATTATTATTATTATTATTATTATTATTATTATTATATAAAGGAGCCATTGACTTTTAATTCAAGTTTCCATTGAATAAGGTGTTCATTTGAAAGACGTTGCAGAAGGTGACAGTAAAGAAGATATCACTTATTTGAAAAGCAAAAAATATAGCTCAATAAATTAACAGAGAAAAAGATAAAATACTAAAGATAAAAATACGTAGCATCCGCTGAAATCTAGTTATGGGGCTGTACGTTATCTCAGTCATGTTTCAGTCGGTCGTTCTTTCAAATTCCATTCTTATGGTGAGTTTACACCAGGCTTCACCCCACGCTGCATGCGTAAGACACATCGCCAACACTCCTCCCAAATTCCTGTTAGCGCCGCCTACTGGACTGCTCATTAGGGTGTCTTAGTGGTGCGGCGTCACTCTTGAAGAGCAGTACTGTAGGCGGGGCTAACAAGAATTTGGGAGGAGCGGGGATGAGGCTTACACATGCAGTGTGGGGTGAAACCCAGTGTAAACCCACCTTATGAGACTATTCTGAATTTCTGTCTTATGAATCATGATGAGGTAGAAAGAACTTGAAAAGAATATATATATATGATATATATATATATATATATATATATATATATATATATATATATATATATATATATATATATATATTATATATTCTGAGGACTTATGAAATAGCAAGGCAGGCATGGCAGAGCAGGACGGAAGAGTGAGTGATTGTATCTGGATTGCTTCAGTGATGCGTAATAGTAAAAATATTTTAGTTCGTGGACTTTTGTGGGCACGTTGGGCTAGGCTGCTTAAAAAGAAGGGGTGGTGAGTGTGTATATCTTGCTCGGAACAGAAAAGAATTTAGCGTCAAAATTTCTTACTTGTGATATTCCTCTAACTGTGGCAAACCTCACTAATCTCATACGGTTGTTTATAAAAGATGGAAAATTGTGTTTTAATGGTGTAATTTTTTTTTGTACAAGAGTTTGGCATGGCTATGGGTACCCTTATCTTCTGTCCTCAAGCAATTGTTGCATGGAATTTAATGAGACAAACGCCCTTTTACCAAGAATTTGCCCTAAAAAAAAAAAAAAAAAAAAAAAAAAAAAGTTATATGATTTAGGTATCTGGATGTTATTTTTTGTATTTGTCCAGTCCACGAAAATCTCCGGGAACTTCTGATTTAGCTATAAAATTTAGTCCCTTCTATCAAAATTTACCATAGAGGGAGAAAGAAATTGCAATTTGAATTTTTTCGATGTAACAGTCCATTGGGATTATAGAAATTTCACCTTTTCAATTTCGAAAATCACCTAACATTGCCTCTTTTGTTCATTAATATTCCGATCACAATCAAAATGTTAAAATCTCTATTTTTTCTGGGAGGTTCCTATAGGTTCTGCGTGTCTATAGCCTGCAGTTTTTTTATGCTGAGATCAAAACTGTTCATGATATTGCCTTGAAACTTAAATACCAAAGGACAATTGTAGATGTAGAATAGAAAAGAGCCAGGAAAACATTTTAATTAACTAATGACAAACTTGAATTTAGTAAGCATAACATTCTGAAATGAGTGTATGATGAAAGGTTTTTAGAAATTCCTAAAATTTTAAAGCTTTTCAACATAAATGTTGTATTCAGTAATATTAATGCTAAGAGTTTGGTATAAAAAATTCTCCTTAAGATGTTTCTGGCTGCATATATGCAACCCCTTGTAAAAAACTGTGATAAAATGTATTACGGACAAACTGGAAAATCATTTTCACAACAAATCAGACATCACCAGTATTCAGTGAGAACTGGTCAAATATCGAATGCATTATTCGTGCGAGAGATTTAGATCATCCTATTAACTGGAGTGAAGCAAGATCTTAGTCCCGTGTAACGATGCAATTAAAATGAATATCATTGAACCTTGTTTCAAAAGGTCAAATAATGGAAGTGTTCTAAATTTCAATCTTTGTGTCTACCTTCATTAATACAAACAACAAAATTAATATATTCAGTTTTATAATTTTTTTTATGTTGAATATGTCTTAGCTTTCGTATCTCTTATGGTTAAATATATGGTTTTAGTCTGTAACTGCGTAATCCCGGATTATCCTGGATTATCTCTTTATTTTTTTTTACCCTTTTGACAGTTAACCATCTAGTAGTCTTGATCTATTTTTTTTTCTTCATTTGTGTCCCGACGATGCGTGAATAGAGACGGGAAAGCGCTTGGTACCTCTGATCTTCCGCCCTTCATTTTATTGTGGTACTCGCTTCTATAGTGAAGTCACGTATACACTACTGTGATTTTTTAAGCATACAAATATGTATATATATATATATATATATATATATATATATATATATATATATATATATACTTATATATATTTGTAAATATATATATATATATATATTTGTGAATAATCTCTTCTGTTAAAACAGGATACGTCTCAAGCATAAAAAAGCCCATTAAAATACTCCGGTTTAAAGTTAATGACTATCGGTGGACTAACTTCCACCCTTACCAAGTTAGTCCACCGCAAAATAGTCCTTAGCTTTAAGCCAAAGTGTTGTGTAGTGGGTCTTTTATATTTGAGGTATATATATGTATCACACACACACACACACACACACACACATATATATATATATATATATATATATATATATATAAATATATATATATATATGCATTTACTACGCGTACAATAAAATGATACAACGAACTCAGATATTTAAAACGCATCTAAAGACACACACACACACACCAAAAACCACGGGATTTTTTACGCATTAAAAACGTAACATGCGCAGCAAATTTCGGCAAATTAATGCGTGCACGAAGGCATAAAAGTTAATGAGATTTTAGCCTCCTCTGAAACGGGACGCGCTCCGAATTAAACTTGAAAATCTTTTTAGGGAGGAAAACGAAAATTGGGTGGAAAAGGTGGAGATCGAGTAACGAATAATCGCGCATAAAAGAATAACATGCGGTGTGCAGTTTCTCTCTCATAAGGAAAATGATTGTTTTCCCGCAATGTTGTGTATAAGTAGCACAGAAAAATATGCTGGTGAATGACAAAGGTATGAGGATATAAGTGATTGTGTCATGTAGAAGTAGCACAGAAAAATATGCTGGTGAATAACAAAGGTATGAGGATATAAGTGTTTGTTTTATAGTGTTAATGTAGTTAAGCTTAAAATTAAGTAAAAAAAACGCAGTGTCCTGTAACTCAGTCATTTTGTGTATCCCATTTAAGCTAAAACAACAACACAGCAGATTTACGAAGTGACCCAACGAACTTTGTTAGAAGCCAATTCGCTGATACCATCAAATGACGAAAATATAAAAGAATAAACGAATAATGAGAGTTATGAATGAAGATAGGAATAACAATTAAATGGAGCTCAGTAGGTGTATAGAATATCAAGAGGAAAACTCAGGTCATTATCAAAGTATTATCAGACTTAGTCTCTGGAAGAAGTAAAGTTAATGACAAATAGTTGCATAATCTATTAAGGCAATTTCTGTCTGTTTGTCTGTTTGTTCGCTATGCACTCCCAGACCATGAAAGCTAGGGCTAACAAATTTTTACCATTAATTACCCCCCACCCCCCACCCCGGAAGGTTTTAGTCAAAATCCAAAATTCGATGGCCGTTTCTAAGGGGGTCATAACCCCTCGTTTCCATACCCCCTCATTTTTTACAACTTTCGGAGTTGACAGCTTTGACTACCAAATTTCTACCATAGACTCCCCTCCCCACCGGAAAGTTTTAGTCAAAATTCGATGGCCGTTTCTAAGGGGGGCATACCCGCTCGTTTTCATACCCCCTCATTTTTTTATTTTTTTTATTTTCTGAGTTGACAACTATGTAAAAGTATTTCTATAGTACAAACAGGCTCCCCACAATATGGGGGTCATAAGTCACCCTCAGTAGTAAGGGTGGGCAACCACCCCTCACCCACCGGGAAAGGGCGCCCGAGTGTTTCGTACATTATTAGGGGCCAGGAGGCCTACGTCCTTTCGACTTACCAACCAACCTGTCGCAACATGTATGTGTCTGCCGTCGGCCGGCGGTGCCTGACCGAGCCGGTCAGTGACACCTTAGCATTGACTTGGGAAAGATGTATGTACGTCTGAACGACGGGTAGAGCTACTAGTATAGGTATCAGAGAGGGTCTCATTCGATGACATTAAACAAGTACATTGTTAATCCTGGATAATTGGAGAGCTTTATGTTTCTTTTCTAAAGAAATTAGGGAAACAAAGAGGTTGGTACCCAAGAATAGTACTCTTTTTTTATTTATTAGTTAATTTATTTTTTTACTTACTAATTAATTTATTAATCTATTGATTGATTGATTGATTGATTTATTTATTTATCTTGTAGGGAGTTCATGTGACAACTTCTGATTTCATTTATTACTCACTTTCCAAGTGCAGATCAGGTCCACCTACTACTGCGAGCCAAAGGAAGTCGCTAGGATAATATTAGAAAAATGGACATACTACTCTACGAATAAAATCTAAAACTAAGGGGACTGGAATCTAATATATTGTCTTAAACGCATTGAAAGCAAAGAAACTTAAACCATAGACACTTCCATATTATCGTAGTTCAGCAAAGAAGTAACGATTCGACTGGAAGAAACTTCATCCACTTTCGTCTCTCGATCTTACGGGAATAGAATCCCAGACTTCTCGTTTAAGGATTCCTATATCTAGGGAGAACTCTGGTGGGGGGAGAGGGAGGGGTGAGGTTATGGGGAAAGACGCCTCCCAGATCTTACGTCATCCGGGAACATATGGGAGGTAAGAAGTGTCCCCATAATTCTGGAAGCGAGCGAGCCTTGGCACCCATTCCGTCTGGGTGACCGCGGTTGGTTTGCGCATGCGCAGACAAACAGAGGTGCTTATACATTCAGGAAGGAAGAGACTATTAAGCGAATTTTATATTCACGTTATCTATCCATTTGTTAGTGAGATATGTGTACCTGAGTGTGCCACAGAGAGAGAGAGAGAGAGAGAGAGAGAGAGAGAGAGAGAGAGAGAGAGAGAGAGAGAAAAGTTGACAGAAAAGAATATGGGAGTGACTGGAATGCATATCCAATGGTATTTTTAATGTTCTCAAGTAAAAAACTTTTGCTGTTATCTTCTGAAAATAAGGTACTTTCCAAGTACTTTCTCTGAATATTCATGTAAAAATAGCGTTTCCTCTCGCTCAGTTAGATAACAATGCAAATTTATTTACCGAAAGAAAATGGAAGGCCAATTATGCAATTATTTTTTTGTCTTCTCGTGAATGCGAAATATAAGATAATAAAAGCGCTTAACAGGATGCTTCCAGTGATATAGAATTAAAGTTAAAAACTTCTAAGTGAGATTCTCAGCATTTTTAACCATAAGAGCCTTAAGTTAAGCTCGTTGATTCGAGGAATTACTATACGTTTATCTTAGGCTTTCACCCCGTAGGGTGTGCTGTAGGCATTCATTACTTAAGGTTCATTGCAGCGTGCCCACGGTCCCTAGCTGCAACCCCCTTTCGTTTCCTTTGCTGTACCTCCTTTCATATTCTCTTTCTTCCAACTTACTTTCCACCCTCTCCTAATAGTTGATTCATAGTGCAACTGCTTTGAGGTTTTCCTCCTGTTACGCCTTTCAAGCCTTTTTACTGTTAGTTTTTGAACAATATGCTTGACAATTTTTAACTTATTTTACTTATTATTATAATGGTAACATGGTTTTATTTGTCACTTATTTTGTTATTATTATAATGGTAACATGGTTTTATTTGTCACTTATTTTGTTATTATTATAATGGTAACATGGTTTTATTTGTCACTTATTTTTGTTATTATTATTATTTTTGTTATGATTATAATGGTAACATGGTTTTATTTGTCACTTTTGTGAATTCCAAAAAATTTTGTGAATTCCAAAAATTTTTACACCGTCTCCCTTCCACCCCCTCTCCCACTCTCCGGCCCCCTCTCCCCAAACTCTATGGCCCCCTCCCCTCTCACCCCTACCCCCACCACCACACCCTGCTCATGGTTGCCAGCTGATTGACGTCGATGCAAGTTCCACAAAATGTATCTTATCTTTTATTTCCTTTTAATTTATTCCTCGGTGTAAAACGCTTCTTTTAAACTGTAAACTTATAGTGTTTCGTTGCTTTCTTACGTTTGAAACCATCGTCACTAATGACGATCATAAAAACGTGGAATAATTATTGTTGCAGTTCTTGGAAAATTACAAGATTTTGATGGACGGTTATTGCATATGCAGTCGTTTCAATCACACGGTTCTTGACTGCAAAAATATTGAATGATAAATAAAAACTTCGGGTGAGATATCGCCGTTTATTTTCTGCGTCCGGAATTATTTTGTTTGTTTGTATGGTGTTTTTACGTTGCACGGAACCAGTGGTTATTCAGCAACGGGACCAACGGCTTTATGTGACTTCCGAACCATGTCGAGAGTGAACTTCTATCACCAGAAATACACATCTCTGGTCCCTCAATGGAATGCCCGAGAATCGAACTCGTGGCCACCGAGGTGGGACGCGCTAACACCATTACGAGAGCCTATGATATATGCAGGTATATGACACCCGTGAGTGGTATACACTCACTCGTGTTAGATGCTGTAATTAACTCTGTTTAGACGTGTATTTATAAGACATTCGTATCAGAATAACTATTTTTAAGCGAATTAAACGCACGTAGCCCAGCAATATAGTAGATTCACATCAACTGTGCATCTGACGTATCAACAGCCAATCGGGAGCGTCGTAAGGGACTGGCCTAGACATCGGATGCGGGGTTGCTGTTAATCTACTATAGCTAACTCAGGTTTAGGTATTGACGCCTTCCAGAAAAAAATGGGAATCATGACAGCTTTCCAGGAAAGGACGATATCCAGAGTAATCAATGAATTGATCAATTTGCTAAAAAATTTGTTCTCTTTATGAGCCCATAAAAAGTGTTAAAAAATTATAATTGTAAATGTCGTTACATAAGCCCTTTTACCAGTATCTGCGAATATATGAATAAATCTTTCTTTAAAATCTACCTCTCACTCTTTTATATTTATCTGGAACTATCTTTCGCATTGGGAACTGAATGTGTACGTTAAGTGTACATTCTGTCCCGTGAACTTATTGTGTTCGATAGTCTTAGGCCGGTCTCATAAAAATGCTTCCACACGGCAAATAATGTTCGCGAAATCATAAGTAATATCCCATTCAATCTTGGGATACATTCAAGAGTTAATGAGTTTCATTTTGGTAAGAGAAGGAAGTTGACAAGAGAATAACAGGTAGTAATTATTTGTTTACCCCCAAGAAAAATCTGTTCTCTGAATTGATTTATTTTGAAGATGCAAAGCAATTGTTGATAGATGAGCGAGAGATAAACTGGAGAGAGAAAAAAGGTGATTAAGTAAGAAACTGATGAAGAACTAGTATTGAAAAGAAAAGATAATAAATGGGAAAAGTTAGTTAGCAATCATACGACACAATAACTCAATAAAAAATTAAACATATTCTTTTAAACCGCCCAAAAAAGAGAAAAAGTATTTACCTTTCAAAGACGTCATTAACAATAAAAAGATAATAAATGGGAAAAGTTAGTTAACAATCAATACGACACATTGACTCATTAATAAATTGATCATATTCTTTTAAAACCACCAAGAAAAATATATATATTTCCCTTTCAAAGAAGTAATTAAGAGAAGAAAGCAAAGAAAATAGAAAAGATAATAGATGGGTAAAGTTAATTAACAATCAATAATACACAAGACTCAATAATAAATTAAACATATTCTTTTAAAACCACCAAAATATAAGATTAAGAGAAACTATTTACCTTTCAAAGACGTCATTAACAGAATAGAAAACGTAACGTCAAGTAGTACCGGAGAAGGAGCATAAAACAGGCATAAAGAAAACGGACACTTACTCTGAACCGCAGTTTTATTTGCACAACATTGCAAAGCTCAACTTTCATCACCTCCTTTCCTCCCTTCCCCACGAGTCAAGATAAACACCTGCTTTTGTCCCTGGGTTTTTACACTGGCTGCTTTTACAAGAACTTTTTTTAAACCACAGCTACCACTAACAGAAAACGACACTTGCATTTAGAGTTAAAAAAAAAAAAAAAATTGTAAAGGGTGGGAGGGAGGAAGGGAGAATTTCACCCTCGTAGGGAAATTGGTGTTTTTTCACTTTATCGTCATTAAATGTTGGGTAATTTTTTTTTCTTGTGGGTAATGATATGGCCTTGGGGGGACATTATTATAAAAGAATGACCAGATACATTTAATTACACGGTTAGTGTTATTGTGAATTTTTAATGGCTGAATAAAATTATATTAGGTTGCATAAAATTACACGCACGCACAAATTTACATATACATACATACATACATACATATATATATATATATATATATATATATATATATATATATATATATATATAAATATATATATATATATAAATAAAGGTTTTTTGCCACGAAGGAAAAAAATGAAAAAACGAGTTGGCCGAGTACTTTCGGTCCTATTCAGTAAAGGGTCCGAATAGGACCGAAAGTACTCGGCAACTCGTTTTTTCATTTTTTTCCTTCGTGGCAAAAAAAAAAAAACCTTTATTTATACATAGCATCACGTATATAGTATATAGTATATACATACATACACACACACACACACACACACACATATATATATGATATATATACTATATATATATGTATATATATATATATAGTATATATATGGGATATCATATATATATATATATATATATAATATATATATATATATATATATATATATATATATACATATATATCATCAGTTATAAGAAACTCAGATACCCTTTACAAAATAGAGAAACATATAACTTTTATTAACGCATATAATAAAGAAATATATCACTGATTTCCGGAATCAGCAATTATTATTAAGTACACCTACCTTTCGAAGATTGTTTTGCATGATAAATGTAAAAAAAAAAAAAAACATAGAAAGAATAAATATTGAACATTTTCGAAAAATTAAGAAAAAGTTTGTTATGCAAACGCACGAAAAAAAACAAAATCCTTATTTTTTTCGCGCGCGTACACACACACACACACACGAGAAAAGATCAGAAAGTAAAACCCTGTCGATCCACCTTCAGATCTCCCTCCTTCCTCTAACAACTCTAACACAATTAAGCCTCAAGCTCGTCTCAAGAATGACAAAGAACAGAGCCTCGTTACTTTAATCTTAAGAATGAGGGTTCTGCCAGTTAAGCAATTTCTTAAACACTGAGCAAATACGAGTCTCTCATCCCTCACCACGAGTTGAGTGGAAGTTCTTTCCAGAGATAAGGGTTTTGGAGAAGCAATGTCAAAGCTGAATTCGTTGCTGGTAATACGCTAGAGACGGTCCAAGAGTCTCTCTCTCTCTGTCTCTGTCTCTGTCTGTCTGTCTGTCTCTCTCTCTCTCTCTCTCTCTCTCTCTCTCTCTCTCTCTCTCCACCTGCAAGGTTGCGCGAGATTTGGTAAGGAAAGGGAAATATTTCTCAGGGGAATAGGATCTCTCTCTCTCTCTCTCTCTTTATATTCATCTCTCAGGGAAATAGAATCTCTCTCTCTCTCTCTCCCTCTGTCTGTCTGTCTGTCTGTCTGTCTCTCTCTCTCTCTCTTTACAATTATTTCTCAGGAGAATAAGATCTCTCTCTCTCTCTCTCTCTCTCTCTCTCTCTCTCTCTCTCTCTTTACAATTATTTCTCAGGAGAATAAGATCTCTCTCTCTCTCTCTCTCTCTCTCTCTCTTCTCTCTTTTACAATTATTTCTCAGGTGAATAAGCTATCTCTCTCTCTCTCTCTCTCTCCTTCTCTCTCCTCTTCTTCTCTCCTCTTTTACAATTATTTCTCGGGGAATAAAGATCTCTCTCTCACCTCTCGTCTCTCTCTCCAACCTGCAAGATTGCGCGAGATTTGGTAAGGAAAGGGGAATATTTCTCAGGGGAACAGGAATGTCTCTCTCTCTCTCTCTTCTCTCTCTCTCTCTCTCTCCTCATTGGGGTTCTCTCTCTCCTCTCTCCTCTCGTCTCTCTCTCTCGCTTCTTCTCTCTCTCGGTTTGTAACAATCAATCTCTCTCTCTCTCTCTTTTTCAATTATTTCTCAGGAGAATAAGATCTCTCTCTCTCTCTCTCTCTCTGCTCTCTCTCCTCTTCTGTCTCTCTCTCTCTCTCTCTCTCTCTTACAAATTGTTTCTCAGGAGAATAAGATATCTCTCTCTCTCTCTCTCTCTCTCTCTCTCATAAAACTTTAATCTTCTTCAGTGGTGAAATGTTATCCACCAGTTAGAATTTATCATCACAGTTTCCTATGAACATTTAGTATTCCCGAGAATATCCTGTAAAATATTTTAACTCTGAAGCAGCTTATTATATTTCCAATATTAATACTTTGTCATACTGAATAGTAAAGAAATACAAAAATATATACATATCAGAGTTATGAAAAAACTCTAAATTCCCTGTCTTAGGAGTCGCATGAGGCTTCAGTTATCTTTTATGATTTTGAGTTTTTTGCAAGACAAGTGTTCATCGTATTCAGTGATGCAATTTAGTTATTACTAACGGTAAGTGGTTAACGTTACCTGAATGATAAAATTAATAAAACATTATACAAGAGAAGACCTTTTATGTGATATGAAGTAAGGTATTTAATAGTGTGATTAAAGCCATCTAGATATTTCTGAAACGATTCCCCTTGCTATATATTCTTTCGGGCTTCTGGTTTTGATTTGAACCTGGTTTTTATTTTAACTTGATGGCTGTAGTTTAATGTAATAGTTTCTTTCATGTCAAAAGACAACAAAGGCACAAAGGGCAACTAAGGAACGTAAAAACAATAATTTAGAAAAATACGAAATTGTCTGCAGCCGTCGTGAGACTCTCATAAATTGTAGGATATATTAAAATAAATCCATATATGGAATCCATGCGCAGGATACTAAAAAGATTAATGATAATTCTGACAGAGCAATTAATAAACATATATTATCTTTTCATTCCTGTATGTTGGTTCTCATCCTTCCCTAAGCTGTTAAGATATCTGGTACATTTTTGTTTTTCTAAATATTTCCATTGTAAACATAAGTCTCATTGCTGTAATTTTGTTTCGCGATAAGTATTCCTTACAAATAATCACTGTATGTAGTTCAATTCAAGAATTTTTATTTCCAAATGACGAAAGCTTCTTTTGTTTTCAAGTGGTAATCAAGGGCATTGTTCGATTAATGTCTGACAGGTCCGTGGTTCGTTCCCGTCTGTGCATGGGCACCATTTGTTACTGCGGTCAAAACCAGCGGTTTGCGGATCGTGACTTCATACTTAAACTTACCAGCTGTTTAACAGCAAAGTGGCATCATTACAGGCACCGCCTCCTTCTGAGAGGGAGAAGCTTACGGTGATGAAATTCAAATATAAAATTCAAATAAGTACTGATAAAAAAATGGGCGTTTATCTCGTGAAAACTCGTTACATCGTAAACGATAAACGAAGGTGAAAATTAGCATAGCGCTGACCAGGCAGAGATCACATTCCATCGACTGAAGGACAGACGGTAGAAAATATGAATAATTCTGTCATGCTAAGAGAAGATCCCTTGAAACTCGACATCGAAGAAGTCAGTGAGACAAAAGTATTCCAGGAATCACTTGAGTCATTTGAGATAAGTGTGCTGTAGCACTCATTAACATTTTAGCAACCTTTGACTTTACCAGGCAAAGTAAGTTCCTCGTGGGACGAGTGGTTTTCGCGCTCGACTACCAATTCGATGGGCCGAAGTTCGATTCTCGGCTCGGCCAACGCGGAATCAGAGGAATTTATTTCTGGTGATGGAAATTAATTTCTCGATATAATGTTGCTCGGATCCCACAGTATGTTGTAGGTCCCGTTTTTAGGTGACCAATGGGTTCCTAGCCACGTAAGAATATTTAATCCTTCGGGTCAGCCGTAGGCGAGCTGTTAATCAACTCAGTGGACCACTGAGCTGATAAAACTAAAACATACCTAACCAGGCAAAGTTAATACAGCATCTTATCCGACTTTCTGTCATATTTGAATTCTGAAATTCCGGTCTGGATTTGCTCTGAGCATGAAATCTGTCAGTTTTTCTTTTGCAGTTTAAATCCCACATGAGCTGTATGTGTATATGTGTATGTGTGTGTGTGTTTGTCTGGTCCTTTTTGGGGCTAATTATCGAGCGAGGACTTCTAAGGCAGGTAATCGTGTTTGCGTTTATTATCCAATTTCCATAATACGCTTAGAATGAAGCTTAAGTTTATTTCTGTTCTTTGCATTATGATATAATAATGAACCTAATGTCCTTAGGGGAATGTATACTCTTGATCATTAGGATTTATTTGTTCATTTCACACCAACACTATATTTTATCAGAAATAAATTTTGTGTACTGTTGGACATGCACATAATTTATTTTCTATATTCTCATTCTAATAAATAAATAATAAATAACCTATCCTAAAATTACTGTGTCTTTAACTCTACACGAATCACCTTTTACAGACCTTTTTAGGTTCTTCCGTAGACCTTTCTTGGCCAACAAAAATGAACAAAAACAGCAAGAACAACAATAACAACACAGTAGTTTGTAGGCTTACTCGCCGAGTAAGCGAAAAAAATAGTTAATTCAAATATGATTCAAGTATCTTCGACTCGACACGAAATACCTTCTTCAGACCTTTTTAGGCTCTTCCATATCCATAGACAACAAAGTAGTTTGTACCGCCTTACTCCCTGAGTAAGCGAAAGAAATAGTAAATTTCGAGTATGATTTAAGTCAGATCATTGTACCTAACTCGCTCGTCAGTTTCCAAGGCTGACAGGTTGACTGGACCGAAATTCTCCGCCTTCTTTAAGATTTTCTTAATCACTGAACCTGTCTCCTCAATCGACCGACCTGTCGTCACCTACCGGTGGATTCAGTAATTGGATTTTGTCGCTAGAACCATAAAGAGACGTAAAAATATTCCATCTGCTGTTAAATTCGGCAACTCTACCGAAATCAAAGGTTTTTAGTGGTGTGATACTCACATAATCTTTTGAATAACTTCACAGGCTAATAACTGTTTAACTGCACATTGGAAAAACAGATAATTATACTATGATACAGTCTGCTCTATGAGCAAAAGCCCGTGCTGGCATAAGGCCTGCTTAATCTCCAACAACTGATCAAGCAAGGCGTGATCCGTCCTCCAGCTTACTCAAAACGTGTGCAAGATTTTCCACCCCACGCATAAGTTGCAAACATTATATTCCTAACTTAACGTAATTTAAAACTTTCTAGAATCTACAGACAAATAGAGTCTTGTTTCACCAACGAAAATTAAAATAAATACGTTATATTGTATTGGATATATTTTTTCTGTACTGTTTATCATGCATATCTTTTATTTTTTACATTTTCAAGCCAATAAATAAATCATAAATATCCTATCCTAAAATTCCTGTATTGTTAACTCAACGCGAAACACCTTTTTCAGACCTTTTTACGTTTTTTCATAGACCTTTCCTGCCCCGCCCCCCCAACAAGAACAACAACAGCAAGAACAACAAAAACAATAACAACAAAACATTTTGTAAGCTTACTCTCCGAGTAAGCGAAAATAGTGTTTTTTTTATGAGATATCTCAATTATATACACAATTTCCTCCCCCTAATTCCCGGCCTCCCAACCCCCCGGACTAATTAATCAGTAACTCCAGCCAGGTTATCCATTTAATAATTTCATTTTCCCTTCCTCCTTTCTCCCTCATTATACAATCACTTAAAATATCCATGGATAGAGACCGGGCTTGGCAAGTCTTCATTAGAAAATAATAACGCCTTCTCACTTGACGTCAACGCGTTAATTTCAAAATGGTTGAGGAGTTATCTCGACCATGTGAGCGATACTTTCTCATTCAACTTTTCTCTCGGTCTGCAACAAATGTTCAAGAAGACGATTGCGTCTGTTAGTTTATACGTGAAGAGGATTTTGTTTTAATTGCTTTTACCTCTTCACGTTCGAAAAATAATTTATCTTAATATATCGTTTTCAGATTGTTCATAACGTAGCATAAAGCAACCATAAGGTTTAAAAATCAATTGAATTTTAACATACAGAAGGTAGTCAGATATCTAAAGTGAGTGCCTGCTAAAATATATATGTATAAATAAATAAGAAAAAAAGGAGAAGATTTAAAAATCAACTGAATATTAACACACAGTGGGTAGTCAGATATCTTAAGTGAGTGAGTGCCTGCTAATATATATATATATATATATATATATAATATAAATTATTATATATATATATATATATATATATATATATATGTATATGTATATATATATATATATATAAACACATATATATATATATTATATATATATATATATATATATATATATATATATATATGTGTGTGTGTGTGTGTGTGTGTGTAAATAAATACGAAAAAAAGACGAAAGATTCAAAAATAAAATCAACTGAATAATAACGCACAGAGGGTAGTCAGATATCTAAAGTGAGTGCCTGCTAAATAAATAAATGTATAAATGAATAAAAAAAGACGAAAAATACATTGGAAATCGTTTCATTGTTCGAGCGACTAAAACGGTAAACGCTCTGCAACTCTGTTTCTCATCTCTGCAACATTGATCCCATAAAACAAATTTGGAAAGGAATGTTCTGCAACCTTTCAAACATTGATTGCAACCAGTTTTACATAATGGAAGACTTTCAAACTTCCGTCAGTTACAGTTTTTACATTATGTA
>NC_087205.1:24835228-24840228 GCF_015104395.2 Macrobrachium nipponense | reverse complement strand
ATACATTTTCTTTGTGTCTATCAACATTCATCTGCGTCTCTTGGGACTCGGAGAAGTGCTCTGAAAAGGGGATCTGTCAGAATATGATCGACAATTTAATGGCGAAATGTAATTTCAGTCGTTACCTGTCCCGCATCAACGAGCGTGACTCAGCAAATTCGATTCAGCAATGAGGACTCTCGTTTCGGGTGGAGATCTGATATATCCACTGCTACGCAAAAGTCCAATGATGGGGGTAATAATATTTTACTCGTATTTGCTAGCTCCCATATCCGTACCATGCCCATACTCATACCCATATCTGTATCGTACCCATACCAACATCTGCACCTTTCCCATACCGTACCATACCCATGGCTATATCTGTGTCATACTCATAGCCTTACCATACCCTTACCCATATCTGTACCATACCTATACCCATTCCTATACCATACCCATATCTGTACTATTCCTATACCATACCCATATCTGTACCATACCTTAACCCATTCCTATACCCATACCATATCTGTACTATACCCTTACCTATTCCTATACCCGTACCCATATCTGTACCATACCCTTACCCATTCCTATACCCATCCCATATCTCTACCATACCCTTACCTATTCCTATACCCATCCCATATCTGTACATACTACCTTACCTCCTCCCAGAACAATACCATTATCTGTACCATACCCTTACCCATACCCATTCCTATACCCATCCCATACCCATACCATACCCATCCCCACATCTGTGCTATACCCATACCCTTGCCGATACCCATCCCTATATCTTTACCATACCTCTACCGATGCTCATCCCCATACCCATACCCATACCCATACCCATACCCATACCCATACCCATACCCATACCCATACCCGTATTCATATCCATACCATATCCATATCCATACCCATACATACCTTCCATTCATATACAAACGTCATAGAACATGGAAGAGGGAAGATGGAGGAATAATAAATAAACTATTATTCCTCCAAGGTGGTTAGGGACCACCCAGCGTAAACCGTTTTTTTTTGGGGGGGGGGTTAAGTGAGGGGGAGGGGAAGCGAGAGGGCACAGCCAAGGAAATTAATTTGATAGATAGATTGAGAATATTGCTTTATGAATACCGGCCAGACGAGAGAGAGAGAGAGAGAGAGAGAGAGAGATAGGAAATCTGTGATTTGGTCAAACATATATCATTTCATTATTATCTAATTCGCTCTACTCTCTCTCTCTCTCTAGCTCTAGAAAAAGTTATACATAATGTGGAACAACATTCTTCATGTATGTAATTCTTTACATTAACCTCACATTCTGTTAATGAGAAAGATAAATGTTCAATGTCCATTGGCTTCCTTTTAACCATTTGCACGAAATCCATAAAAAAAAAAAAAAAAAAAATGGCTGTCAAAACAGGGCTTTGCTTCTCACGTTCAAATGTCATCGTCTGGTTCACCCTAACAATCAATTAGCGACACGAGTACATTAGATTGCCGGATCTCTATGACGATAATAAATAGACTTAATCCTGGAGGATTCTGACCAAATGATATTCCGATTAATCAGGTCAAAGTTTCAGCGTCGACACATTAATAAACGCGAGTGAATTATGGAGAAAATCATTATCAAATAATGGTCACTTGAAGTCTGGCATTATATAGCACTGCTGGGAGGAGGATATAGGGTCCTCTAGCCTTCCGTAGGTAGATGGGGAGGGGGACCCCCAAATGACTTCACTAAAGGGTATTTGCAGCGTCCCTTCGCTCCTATAATAGATTCACATCAACCGTGCATCTGATGTCTAGGCCCGTACCCTTCGACACTCCTGATTAGCTGTTGATAAGCCAGTCACAGGGCTGGCAACTCTCAGTCTCTCTCGAAAGTTCACATAGGCAGGATGTATGTTCCATCTCCCTTGAGTGATACGCCTTCTAAAAGTATCCCTTAGGAGAGGTGGAACATACATCCTCCCGATGTGAACTCTCGAGAGAGACTGAGAGTTGGCAGCCCTGTGTTGGCTTATCAACAGCCAATCATGAGCGTCGTAAGGGACTGGCCTAGACACAAGATGCACGGTTGATTTGAATCTACTATGGTTGAATACCCATGACTGTCTCTTGCCTCATTGTACAAATGTGGAGTTTTCTTCAAGTACCCGCTTTCTGATCCTTGTATCCCATTCTCTTTACTTTCTGGGGAGATCTTTATCTTGCTGTCCAACCACTCGAACTCGGAGGTTACGTTGTCCTCAGCGCTGAATGTCCCAAAGTGCCTCAGTTCTTGGCTTGACTCCAGTGTTGCCGTTTTGAGGAATTTCGTCCACTAGTGTGGCTTTCTGGTGACATCTGGCGACTTCCGTGGCTTGTCCGACCACAGGCCACGACACTGAGGAATAAAAATCTTCACTTTGCCTTTTTACGTTTTATTATGAAAATAAGATTATAAAACATATCCCGCTTATTTATACAAATGAATTGCATTGAAATCCTTTATTTTTCTTCGTCAAAAATACATTATGGTAAGCTAGTAACGTGTAGTTTTTTTTACGTCATGGAAAGTAATTTTACATCGGAAAATACGCATTATAACCATGAAATCATAAAAAACGTAAAAAATCAGAAGAGCTGCGTATGGTAACACTGCTAAAAGCCAATGTTGTGAGAAAAATCGGCATCGCTGCAGTTGACTCCCTTAGATTCAGTCTAACGGAAGGCACTGGTTTAAAGAGTACCACACTGCCCTTTTTCTAGCCCAGACATGAATCGCACGAGAAAAAGAAAAGGGACGTTTAAAGGGGGCGACGGGTTTCTTGACGGATGGAGGGTCATTGAAATCGGGGAGAACAGAAGTCGAATGAATTCCAAAGCTTGGCAGTAAAGGGGAAGAAACTTTTACTTGAAGCTTGCAGACTGGATAGTCTGCACAAGAGAGAATTAGGGGAGACAGATCTCCTCATATTTCTGAGGATGTGGGAATTGTTTGTGACGCAGTATAACCAAGATTTGTTAGCGGTAATTCACTTTTTATGTCCTTAATATTCTGCACTTACTTCTTTTAACAGGGGGTGGGGGGGTGGGGGGAGGGGGGAGGGGGGCTGTGGGTATGAGACTTTGTTACCCTTTGCGTTGCGTTTTATTTTCTCCTTTTGTGTCACGGTTTATTTGCCACCGTCATGTTGCGTGTCTCCTTTGAGTTAAATTTAATTGTTCCCTTTGTTCTCTTCGTATTCAGCTGTCTTTTTGAACTTTATTATCCGGATCTAAAGTTCTACCCATCATAACCAAACGTTTTAGGTTATTTCGACTGTATTCTTCTTCCATTTGGGTCTGTGCCATAGCCTCTGTAACATGGGTAGCCGTCTCCGATCTTAAGTGCCATAAATATACTTTCCAAAGTTTATTATTTCAAATTGTTAGATCACTTGATATCACCTTTAAGCTACCAGATATTTCCACACGGTTTTATTCATGGCTGGTTTGCCATTGTTCGTAATGATGCTTTAATAAACATTACACTTGTAGGTATTTCTACCTAGCCAAAATTGTTCAAATACTTTTCTTTTAATTTGCCAATGTATACTTTTCCTAATCCTCGCTTCCTTTCTCAGCTTGTCCAAGAATATGAAAACACAAAACAGAATTTGCTGTAAATCTGTTTGTAGATTATTACCACAAAAGACTGCTTTGAAAAAAACCTGCAAAAATTATAACCATAATTAACATTTCCATTCACACTGTCGTGATTACGCATGTATGTATATATATATATATATATATATATATATATATATATATATATATATATATATATATATATATATACTATATACACTCAGTAATAGGGAGGCTACTTGGAAATGTTAGCATGGTGATAGATAATATTGCCAAAGCCGGGGCGTAAAATCTACATACCTGGAAAGCTCGTGTAATATTATTTATCATCAAACCAATTGTTATATAATATGTGAGTATGTGAGTGTGTGTGTGTGTATGTTTATGATGTTTATGTTTGTTTTGAATTATAAAGGTATAAAAAACATTAAACGTAAGGGGCATTTCACGATGGAGAATGAAATCAGAAATTTTAAGTAATCTTGACGAAATACGTATTCCATGAAACCATCGTATTTGTTACGAAATCAGACGGTAAATCATTTGTTCAGCTGTGTGATTCCTAATCTCCAATACCGAGGACATTGCACCGGATATTTGCTCCTTGATTGCATTCAGTTTCATTCCCCATAAAACCTTTTAGTGATATTTGACCTGAATGGGAATTTCCATCGATATGCTCGACATATTTCAACTCCTTTCGTCCCGTTACATTTCGACGGAGGATGGCACGTTTTTGTTTATTTATCTATTTTTTGTTTTGTTTCGTATTCACGTCAGTGACCTCTCTCTCTCTCTCTCTCTCTCTCTCTCTCTCTAGTGTATTTCAACATAAATGCAAAAAAATTTCATGTCAGTGACCTATCTCTCTCTCTCTCTTCTCTCTCTCTCTCTCTCTCTCACTCTACTGTTTTTTTTTAACATAAATGCAAACAAAATCAAAAGTGTAACATTAAAAATAAATTAATAAAACAGATCAACCTCAGCTGACTTGATTTGGTAAATTTTATGACCTCAACATAAGAAAATTTAAATTTTTAAGCGATCAAAAATATAATTTTTCTTTAGAATGTGAAAGATAAAGTAGTGAAATATCTTGAATCTGACACATTCATGTCAGTGATCTCTCTCTCTCTCTCTCTCTCTCTCTCTCTCTCTCTCTCTCTCTCTCTCTCTCTCTCTCTCTCTCTCTCTCTGTTTATCTATCTAGTGTATTTTAACATAAATGCTAACAAATTTTTTTTTTATAATATAAAAAAATTAATAAAACATATGAACTCCAGCTGACTTGATTTGGTAAATTTTATACCTCTCCACAAAAGAAAATTTAATTTTGTAAGCGACAAAAAATATTTTTCTTTGGAATATGAAAGTTAACGTCATGAAAT
>NC_087205.1:24820228-24827728 GCF_015104395.2 Macrobrachium nipponense | reverse complement strand
GTATCTCATCCACAGCATGTTTTTGGGTTTTATTGCATTTATTACTGTAGTTTCAAAGTATTCCATGTACAGATTGGCTAGAACAGGACTTAAAGGACTACCCATACTACACCCGAAAATTTTTGCTTGTAGAATGATTCCCCGAATGAAAATACGTTATTAGATGCACATAATTCAACTAGCTTTATTATTTTGTCAAGCGCCAATGGGAAATGATCTGAATAGGGGGATAATTTTACCCTTAAAAACTGAAGAACGTCCTGTACTGGTACTTTAGTGAACAAGGAATCTACATCAAGGCTTAAAATTTTTATGTTGTGAAGTGGTATAGTGCTTCTCTGAATTTGTGACAAAAATCTTCCGAATGTTTAATGTGACTGGAGAAAATGTGCCTAAAAAAGGGGAAAGGAGGCCAGCTAACCATTTAGAAATTTTGTAATTGAAAGCACCGGCACATGAAACGATGGGTCTGAATGGAAGATTGTCTTTGTGAGTTTTGGGAAGGCCATAAAAATAGGGTAATTTAGGATTAATTACTTTAAATTTCTCTAATAGTTCAATACTCTTTTTGTCTTTGCCAATTAATCTTACTTTCCGAAAAAATTCTGTGGGAACGTTTTGGAGGGGATTTTTCGTCAGTTTTTCGTATGTGTTTGTGTCGCTAAGGAGCTGATTGATTTTGTCAAGGTAGAAGTCTTTGTCCATTATTACGATTTTGCCGTCTTTGTCGGATCTACTTATTATAACATCTAACTTTTTTAGCGAGTGGATGGCTATCATGAATCTGCGGGGAACAGGATATTTCTTATGTAAGTCAGTTAAAGCATTTAGTAACACTCCTTTTAAACATATCTCTTCACGGTTGTAGTTTTTGTCAGATATGAATTTATCAAAAGCCACTATGAAGTCTAGGTTGTTTTTGCGGTCTGGCATAAGGGCAAAGGATAAGCCTAAATTTAAAACTAAATGTTGATTTACAGTAAGGGGGGTGTTGGATAAGTTTAAAACTTTGTCTTGTTGCTCAAGATTATTCCATGCACTATTGTCTATTAGGTTATTTAACTTGCGTAGAAGTCTGTTGGAATGAGTCACGCTATTATAGGCAGCAATGTCGGAACAGAATGAAAATCAGATACCTGTATATGTGGTCCGTAGTGAGGAGGCGAAGATTAGACTGGTTCCATATATCACTCTGCGTAGTACGAAGATGTCGTTTTTCGTATCGGTGATTCTTTCCTCCAGGAAAATCTTGTGTGAGAGAGGGAAGGGGTCCGATTGCAGAGTCCATCTCCCGAATCCGTACATTTTTGGTAGTACTTGTTCTTTGAGGCATTCTTCTAAAAAGTGTTTTTGGTTTTTCAGCCGGTGTAGTCTGATCAGTTCTTTTTCAAACTTGCGAAAAATTGGCTTGACTTCTGGAAGTGAGTGAAGAATCCTGGAAAGGCGGTTGAATTCCATAATGGGCTGAAAATGACTGGTATAAATGTTCTGTAACAACAGAGTTCCATCTAATAAAAGGAGCCCATAAAAACACCAAAATAGAGAAAAAGTACTATATTTCAGAGACTGCTGTCTCCCTCTTCAGGTAGATGAATGAGAAAAGTTCACAGAAAAGGTGGTATTTATACCAAGAGGTCCATCCACAAACAAGCCATTTTAAGTCACCCCCGCTGATAATCTTCCTCTAATCTTCTTAAGGGTTGGTTGAATGAAGACGTTGTCGATCGTGTCCGAAATCCATCCTCCTTTTGAGATGTTCATTACCTGCCTCTCTTTTATTAAGGCCGATTCCATCATTTGACTCTTGTACCGGCAGTTGCTGCTATAAATTACACGTGACAAATTCCAGTTTATTCTATGGTTATGTTCATTTATATGGTTGAAAATAGCCGAGTTCTGTTGTCCATACCTAACTGACCGTTTGTGTTGTATTAATCTCTGGGGAAGGGATTTACCTGTAAATCCGATGTAAGATTGGTCACAGTCCTGGCATGGGATTTCGTATACCCCAGAGTCCTTTGGAGATGTCTTTTGTTGGACGTTAATCAGGGATTTGGCTAAGGTGTTTGGGTAAGTAAATACAAAAGGGTTCGATTTTCCGAGGGGGTTGGTTATTCTCTTAATCGTGTCCCCACCTGGGGAGAGAGAGAGAGAGAGAGAGAGAGTGAGAGAGAGAAACTTGTAGCAGTAATATATGTATATAGCAGTAATAAAGATAATTCAATATGACTACACTGGATTTGACGATCCCCTTTGGCACGTTGCTTGCCAGTTTCAGCAACATTGAGAAATCCTTAATAAGGAAAATAGAGAAGACTCTATACAAAATTAATGGAGGTGATGCATCAATCCTTTTCAACAAGACTTATTATTATTATTATTATTATTATTATTATTATTATTATTATTATTATTATTATTATTATTATTATTATTGCTATATCACAGTCCTCTAATTCGATTGGGTGGTATTTATAGTGTGGGGTTCCGGGTTGCATCCTGCCTCCTTAGGAGTCCATCACTTTTCTTACTATGTGCGCCGTTTCTAGGATCACACTCTTCTGCATGAGTCCTGGAGCTACTTCAGCCTCTAGTTTTTCCAGATTCCTTTCCAGGGATCTTGGGATCGTGCCTAGTGTTCCTATGATTATGGGTGCAATTTCCACTGGTATATCCCATATCCTTCTTCTTTCTATTTTCAGGTCTTGATACTTATCCATTTTTTCCTTATCTTTCTCTTCAACTCTGGTGTCCCATGGTATTGCAACATCAGTGAGGGATACTTTCTTCTTGATTTTGTCAATCAACGTCACGTCTGATCTATTTGCATGTATCACCCTATCTGTTCTGATACCATAGTCCCAGAGGATCTTTGCCTGATCGTTTTCTATCACTCCTTCAGGTTGGTGTTCGTACCACTTATCAGTGCAAGGTAGCTGGTGTTTCTTGCACAGGCTCCAGTGGAGGGCTTTTGCTACTGAATCATGCCTCTTTTTGTACTGGTTCTGTGCAAGTGCCGGACATTCGCTTGCTATGTGGTTTATGGTTTCATTTCTCGTATTGCACTTCCTACATATGGGAGAGATGTTATTTCCATCTGTCGTTCTTTGGACATATCTGGTTCTTAGGGCCTGATCTTGTGCCGCGGTTGTCATTCCTTCACTTTCCCTCTTGAGCTCTCCCCACTGTAACCATTGCCATGTGTCATCGCTGGTTAGTTCTTTAGTCTGTCTCATATATTGACCGTGCATTGGTTTGTTATGCCATTCCTCTGTTCTGCTTGTCTTTCTCCTGTCTCTATATATTTCTGGGTCTTCGTCTACTTTTATCAGTCCTTCTTACCATGCACTCTTGAGCCACTCGTCTTCACTGGTCTTCATATATTGCCCCAGTGCTCTGTTCTAGATATTGACGCAGTCATCTGCGAAGTTCTGGCTTCGTCCATTCCACTATTCCTGCGCTTTATCTGATTACTGGCACTGCCCATGTGTTGATGGCTTTTATCATATTTGCGGCGTTGAGTTTTGACTTGAGTATCGCCTTGAGCCTGTGCATATATTCTTCCCTGATCGTGTCCTTCATCTCTTGATGTTTTTATATCCCCCCCCCCCCTTCCCCTTCCATTATTCCCAGGTATTTGTATCCCGTCTCATCTATGTGTTTGATGTTGTTCCCATCTGGTAGCTTTATCCCTTCAGTCCTTATTATTATTATTATTATTATTATTATTATTATTATTATTATTATTATTATTATTGACCAAGTTAATCATATCTTATTTTCAGTAATTAATCTTAATAGAAGCAACATTTTATATCTTTACGTTATTGTTCTTTTAGGCTAAGCGTGAACCAAACGCTGCTTTGATTTTATATTTTATGACTTATTTTGGTGTTTCATCTTCGTATCCTTATTGGTACTTTAACTTATATGATTTCATTACATGCTTTTCCTGGTCCATTATAGTCTATGGAGCTTAATTTACAAGTTATTAATCTTTAAAACAGATGAAGTAATAATAATAAGAATAATAATATATCTAGTGAAGTCAGTCATGGAAAGATATCCACACAGAAGAACAGTGATTCACCATCCTGTGTGTGAGTGTGTGTGTGTGTGTGTTTGTGTGTGTGCGTGTATGTGGGTGTGCATTCTTCAAGGACTTTTTCAAAAAGGGATCCCTTGCATTGGTTGCAACTTCGTCTTGAAAAAAGTTTGCTAACAAGATGATTTGAAGTAAGCCCCTCAAATCGAAAGTATTTTTTAACTTGACCATTCTCATCGACTTGTCCATTCATTTGCAAATTATTTATTTTGTTCACCATAACGAAAATAACTGCTATTACGTGGTAAACAGTATCAAGTTACAAAGTATGTATACGCATCGCGTATTCGCAGCCGTAAATGATCACGTTAAAAAATATTTTTCATAATAAGAAAAAAAAAACTTTAAGCATAAAAACTTACCGAGACGCAATGACGTCAAAATTATGATATTTTCTTTTATGTTTATAGACAAATTTAAAAAATATAGTTAAGGTTTTTCCGCTTTACTATCGTGACGAAATGCAATAAGTTCTTTAGAATTATTTGCAGAGGCATTACGATGGGGTTATTTACCACTTTTGCTAAATATCCCAGGCACGAACTCATTTTCGGTAATTATCCATTAATGGAACTTACTCCTAGATATCACGAAATTCTTTTTTCCTTCCTTTTTTTTTAAGATAGAAGAGATTATAGCCAGATGACCAGCGGCATTTTGGCTAACTCAGGGAGTAAGCCTACAAACTACTTTGTTATTGTTGTTGTTGTTGGGAGGGTAAGAAAGGTATATGGAAAAGCCTAAAAAGGTCTGAAAAAGGTGTTTCGCGTTGAGTTAAAGATACAGGAATTTTAGGGAAGGATATTTATGATATATTTATTAGACTGAAAATGTCAAAATATAATGAGTATGTTAAACAATATAGAAGAATTATTTCTAATGAAATATAGAGTATTTATTTTAATTTTTTTCAGTGAAAGAAGGGCTCTATTTAACCGTAGATTTTAGCACGTTTTAATTTACATTAAAAGTTAGGAATATAATATTGACAACTAGGAATCTAAATAGCTTTCTGAAAACGAAAACTGATGAGATGGCTATTTGTCTGTCTGTCTGTCCGCACTTTTTCTGTCCGTCCTCAGATCTTATGAACTACTGAGGCTAGTGGGCTTCAAATTGGTATGTTGATCATCCACCCTCCAATCATCAAACATGCCAGACTGCAGCCCTCTAGCCTTATTAGTGTTTGTTTCATTTAAGGTTAAAGTTAGTCACGATCGTGCGTCTGGAAACTTTACGTTTCATGGGCGCAGGCCGAGAGATTCATGGGCCCTGGCTGGGGGTTTCATACAGTATTATACGCTCTACAGAAAACTCTGTTACGACGAAGAAACTTCGGCGCATTTTTTATTTGTTTTTATTCAAACGCTATATCTTTTGCTCAGAGTTGCAAGTACCTACATACACTCATTTCTTTTAAAGCTGGAATTTTATTTTTTCACCTTTATTGAAAATTCGAACGAATAACTTATACCGAAATTGATAGGTTGTCTTATTCTGTGAATATTTAATGCTTTGCTAATATATTTCTTGGTAAATAACCGATTCAACACTGGAGATAAATATTTTAGCATTTTTCTAAGTTTACTCATAAAGATGGAATGAAATCCTTAATAAGAGCATACACTGAAAATGGAGTGCCACTCTTTATATATATGCGTATATATATAAAATATAATATATAATATATATATATATTATATATATATATATATATATATATATATATATGTATATATATATATATATATGTATATATATATATATATATATATATATATATATATATATGATGTAGTTTGCTTACAAAAGTAATATTGCTCTCCTTTTGTAAAAGCATTTGGGAGGGCAAAAGGCCACCTGTCATGTTTTCGCGAACGACCTCCAAGACGTCTGAACGTTTAGAGACGTCTCGTTCAGATATCCCCTTTTTTTCTGACCTGCCTATGGCAAAAAAAAAAAAAAAAAAAACTTTAATAACGGGGTATTTACCAGTTAATAGTATAAACACTTAAGTCTTCCAATCTCTTTGCGTTATCTACTGATCTATTATGACGACTTCAAAGTGCTATGAATCTTTAGAACATTTGAATATCCTTATTTTCTGAACTGCCTAAGGCGAAAAAAGTCTTAAATAACCGAGTATTTAGTAGTAAATAGGAAATAACTTGGTATTTAGTAGTAAATACCATAAACAGCTCTTTGCGTTTAGCTACTGATCTATTATGACGACTTCCAAGAGCTTGGAACCTTCAGAACATTTCAATAGCCATTTTTTTCTGAACTGCCTGAGGCGATAAATTGAAATAACTGAGTATTTAGCAGTAAATAGCATATACACCTAGTCCTCTAAGCGCTTTGCGTGTATAGATCTCCATCTGTCGCGAACCACATCCAGGGTGTGTATATATATGATCTGGGGTTGAAATGTAGTAGCGAGTGGAGTTCCCGCTGTCTGACGTTTTAATAAACGGGCTGACGTTTAACACGGGTATTTCGCTACAGCTCCTGACGAGCAAACATCTCTCCACCAATCCCCCTCCCTCCAAGGTTTCGCGAAACTACGTGTTTGCAAATAGATACAGGGACACCCCAGTTCACACAAGCATTTCAGTTTCAAAGGTGTTGGGCTTTTTAATTTTTTTCTCCATTCTCTTTTCTTTTAATTACCCGAGTGAAAACTCTCTTGACTTTCTGTTCTCTAGCAGTTTTTTTATCTTATCTTTCACTATTTTCGTGGAAAAATGCTTTAAAAACTTTTCTATAAACCTGTAAATATTTCTCATTGAGCTTTATGGTTATGCGGACAATAATCGGATACCTTTGCGAGGTTATATTGACAGAGATTAGATATTTAGTACATTTTTCCCCTCGAGTTAAAATGGTCGGTACCTTGTTGAGCAATTTTGCTCAAGAAAAATCAAAATCCGGTTACAGACTTGTATCAAAACCTAGTTTTAAAATGACAATATATGGCGAGACAGAAAAAAAGAGTGGCCCATATAAGGAAACTAGAATTACGCAGGTAAAGCAAAATTGAATTCTACATTACAGTAATAATGTCAGTCTGGAAGCTCACTACCGCTTTTGATTAACCAAATTTCGAATTCAAAGGTAGTTGCGTTCACTTCCGGCTCAATTATTCGTAAAGTAATCAAAAATAAGTTTCCAAGACGTGTTGCGAATTTCATTTCAATGATTTTTGGCATAGGGGTGCAAACCGCAGTCATATATATATATATATATATATATATATATATATATATATATATATATATATATATATATATATATATATATATATTTATGTGTGTGTGTGTGTGTGTGTGTGTGTGTGTGTGTAATAATAATAATAATAATAATAAAAGGAGCCCATAAAAACGCCAAACTATAGT
>NC_087205.1:24802728-24815228 GCF_015104395.2 Macrobrachium nipponense | reverse complement strand
ATTTTATATAATCCGAATTATTATTATTGTGTTGTTCTAACGAGTAATTCAAATAACGTTAGCATTTAATTATGATAATCCTATACTACCATTACCTTGCAAAGCCATGATCCCAAGCAGAAAGAACTCTTGTATATGATATGAGAGCAAGCAGAGATAATAGATGAAAGAATGGCGCCTGTCGGTTACACAAGAAATTACTGGCAATTCCTTCCCTTCTGCAAAAATGACTGATTTTCATGCACTCAAATCCGCAAGGTCATGTCGTCTCTCTCACTAGCTCACTCTTCTGGCATTCAGACTTCACTCTGTCGAATTTCTTATGTGGATCACGAATTCCGGAGGTAAAAACCTACAAAATAAATGAAAAATATTAAAATTTTATTCAGATAAACGATTCTGTGGTAAATTCGTGACAATATTGCATGGGCATTCATCTGCTTTTCATGGTCTTTCACCTTACCACTTTAAAAGTAAAATAATGAAATACTACCATAATTCAATGACGTAACATGCAATTACAAGAGACTGCATTTTTACATCTCGAGCAGGATGTCGCCGAGAAAATCATCACTTTCCTTTTACACGTGTTCTTGAGTCTGGGAAAAGTGAGGATTTTGTGTGTGTGTGTGTGTGTGTGTGTGTTTTTTTTTTTTTTTTGCTACTAATGACTTCTGTAACTTGAAATATAATTGTTAGAATAGTACTTCTTTAATCTAGCGCCTCAGTGGCGTGATCGGTATGGACTTGGCCTCCCATCTTGGTGGCCGCGAGTTCGATTCTCGGGCATTACACTGAGAGGTGAGAGATGTGTATTTCTGGTGACAGAAGTTCACTCTCGACGTGGTTCGGAAGTCACGTCAAGCCGTTGGTCCCGTTGCTGAATAACCACTGGTTCCATGCAACGTAAAAACACCAAACAAACAAACATTTTTAGTCTCACCTGTGGCTCTTTAAGCTAAATTTTCTCCTTTGCCCGCTGGGCGCTGGTTCGAAGCCACGAGAGGACGAAATTATTATCGGCTAAAAAATAAAATTCGCTTCGGTTAACATAATATGAAAATATATTAATTCCGATGTAGAGCGAATTGAATATCAAAGGATATTTGTAGCACGATATATATACACACACACACACACACATATATATATATATTATATATATATTAATATAATATATATTGAATTATATTAATATTAATTATATATATTATATATATATATATGTATATATATATATTATATACTACTATATATATATATCTATATATATATATATATATTATATATATATATATATATATATATATATATATATATATATTATATATAATATAATATATATATATAATATATATATGTTGTAACTAATAAGGAAAATGATGTTTTAGGTCTAACGGGCGGTTAAAATGACGATTAGGTCTAACTGTAGAATTTAATGTTAATTTAAGTTAAATGATTCTATTTTTGTTATAGAAAATATTTAACTTAAATACTTACAATTAAATAAAATAATAAAAAGGATAATTGATTTTTATTTACATTAAAATAATAAAATAGATAATTGATTTTATTTACCAAAAAATAAAAATCAATTATCTATTTTATTATTTTAATGTAAATAAAAATAATTGTTGTTAAAGTCTGGCTTTTTAAATAATAATGATATTAAATAATAATAATACTAAATTATCAATTTCTGAATAAATTTTAGGCAGTTTTTTTAAAATGTCAACCACACCCCAAAATAATTCTTGATTATATTTTGTTTTTAAAGAAAACTAAAATAACATGGAATACTATTGTATTTTAAGCAACTCCTGATGAAGAAAATCATGGGAGATATTTTTATTTCACTTATTAATATTTTAATCGCAAGAATAAAGAAAATACATATAAAGAATAATATAATAAACAGATTAAAACCATTTAAACAGGTTTCGACAAAATAAAAATAGATTGTTACTTCTCTAAAATATTCACAATGATATTTTTATTTGTTTGATATATACAAGTATTATTATCTATATATTGATATTTAAAGCAGTTGGGTTGTCCATAATAGACTTTTATTTTTTTTGTTTTTATCAAAACTCGCATTTCAAAAGAGAATATCACTGAAGTGTAAGTCTCTGCCCCTCTCTCTTATACTACTTTTTTTGATCTGTCTTATTTATACATTCTCCCTCTCATGCATTCAAATATAATAATGATTAAATTGATAGTAACCCTTCATATATTCTCAATAAAAGCGTTAAATGAATTTTGTTACAAAACAATTTATAAAAATAATAAACAACTTATTAGTTAAAAATAAATATTTTAAACTTTTCTTAGATTTTATACTTATTTTTAAAAAACTTTTAATGATTTTTAATAATAAAATAGAATTATTTCAACTAAAGAATTATATTTTAAAATACGTTATCATCTTTTTTGAAAATATCATATAAACGAGAATTGAATAATTTTGTAAAAGATATACAATTTAGCCAACAAAAATCATTTAGAAGATATTATAAAAAATGAAAATGTTAATTTTATTTTAAAGAAAATATCAGGGGATATGCTTCATTATATAGCAAGTAGATTCAATAGTAACAATAATATATAATAATAATAATAATAATAATAATAATAATAATAATAATAATAATAAAATAATAATAATAATAAAATTAAAATATCAACTAAAGGATAAACAGAGAAGTAGATTATACTCAGTGGTGCGGTGCATATGCATTAATCTAGGCTATTGGGTGGGGAGAAGGGGATCACGAGCCAAGCTCAAGGTCAACAGCAAGGGCAGAGCATGATGTAATATTAGGTCCAATTGACGCCACTTACCACTCTCTCTCCTCTCTCAAATGTAAGTAGATGCACTTGACGCCACTTACCACTCTCTCTCTCTCTCTACCACCACCTTATTTTGACTTGAGAAATGACTTTAAATCGCCCTATCAATTAAATAATAATAAAACTAATAATATAATGTTCAATATGATATTTTTAAATAATAATAATAATAATAAAGAGATGGTTATTATTAATAATAATAAATAATAATAATAATAATAATAATAAAAATTATTATTATTATTATTATTATTATTATTAATAATCCATCTGAATGCTTGACTTAAGTGCTATTCTCTCTCTCTCACTTTATTTCTCTCTCTCTCTCTATCAAAAGTTATTTTTTAAGGGAAAGATTCCAAAATTGCTATTGCACTGTGTTGCATAATGTGTAAATGTACTCTTGTAAATGCATTTGTAACTTATTACTATACTTTCTCTCTTAGAATTAGGTTCTCCTAACTAGCTTTTTGCCTTCTGGTTTTGCAAATATACCGTTGGTAGGTTATCATCATGAGTTTTGAAACATCCCCGCCTTTAGATTCTATTGAAACAAAAAATTTCATTTCCATTTTTATCATAAATAAATAAATAAATAAGCAGACGAGGAGAGGGTCTTTTTAAGGATAACAATAGAACCATAATATATATATGTGTGTGGCTGACAACTATATTTTATTATTTATTCAATTTTATTTACACCTAGTTTGGTGTCATCTGCAAATTTGACTATCCTGCTCATTAAGCCTACATCAATGTACCATTTTTATTATTTGGTTAATTTTTTTGAAATAAAAAAAATATGTATAAACATAAATGGAAAAAAATGTATTTTAACAATCCGATACCTACAATTGACCAAGAGGAGAGCGAGAGAGAGAGAAAAAAAAAATATACCCAGAGTTGAAGACACGAGAGGGAATAGCACCCAAGGTCACCGAGTCTGAGATTGCATTGACTCAACAGGCCCTTGTTATCTATCCCTCGGGGGAGAGTGGGAGGGAGGAAGTGTACTTAGGAGGCTTAGATTAGCGGGGTTGAAAATCAAGCCAGCCAAGTGCTCGTTCTTGAAAAAGCAGATCACATATCTAGGTCACGTCATATGTTAGTCATGAGTATAATGGCCCTCTCATGGCACCAATAAATAAGTTCTCTGATTACGAGGTTACCAGGAAGGAATACATATAGTGCCCATGAGACGCTCATGGCCTTTATCAGCGGGTAATGGGAACAAGTGCATGCACTCATTCTTATGTACATTCAAACCTATACCTACCATTTAGTATTCTATTTTTTATAAGCATTTTTAAATGAAAAAAAATGATATTGGATAAAAAATAAATAATATATATATAAAAAATAAGATATATTTATTTATTTTTTATATATATATTATTTATTATTTATATATAGGCTGTATTTTTGGTAATACAAATTTGTATTTTGCATAAATAAAAGTATTTATGTACCAGTAAATTATTTAGGTCTTCTTCAGTTCTTATTCATATTTCTGTCCATCTGTATACAGTATTTATTTCTCTACAGAATGGTGAATATAAAGCAGGAAGGAAGAATCAAACCTCATTGACCCAGTTCTCTTGACCCTAGAGCGTCCCAGAGGACTTGGTTCTTTTATTTGTCTTGTTTGGTTGATATTTTAATTTTATTATTATTATTATTATTATTATTATTATTATTATTTATTATTATTATTATTATTATTATTATTATTATTATTATTTTATGGAATCTAATTGCTGCATATATGAAGGGTTACTATCGACATAATCATTATCATTATTATTATTATTATTATTTTTTTCTCTACTCTCTCTCTCTCTCTCTCTCTCTCTCTCCCTCATGTTTTTAGTCTTGTCTGTTTTATGTTTTCATCTTTTACCAGATTGTTGGTGGAACCTCTTACAATTATTGCCAATGCTAGTAATTTAGAATTAATAAAAAAAAACAGTTTATGGTTATTATTCAGTCACAACCGCTGAAGATATCGTAAAGTAACAACACAGTGAAGTAAGTACATTTTTCATATTTCAATCAGAATAAATGTCAATACACAACAACCAGTTATTGTTTTTCATTTGTGTTAGAGCTGGAAAAGATAAACAGAGAAGAAAGCAGCCCATGGCCGATACTCAGTCAGTGTAGTGGGCGGGGAAAGAGACTGGTAGGGGGATGGTGAGAGGGACATGAGAGCTGACGGTAAGGGTACCAACCCTTAGCAAAGGCTTAAGACTCGGAGCCCAAGGCCACCTTTGAAGGCCTTAGCCAAACACGATATCCGTTCAGCTGAGAGTGTTAGGGGGAGGGGGGTGGTTCTCATACCTCACCCTCCCCTCAGAGAGCCAAAGAGAGAGGAAGAGAGAGAGAATGAACAGAATATGTGGACTTTAAGTACACATTTTTCTCCCAATGTTAAGTAAATCTTTAAAAGCCATGTATTCTTGGGTTTAAGATAACCCTCTAGCTTCTACAATAAACTGGAGTATACTCAGGATGCTATTTTATCTTTCTTATAAACTCCAATAAACTTGGTTGTTTGTTTATATCAGTCTCCCACCATCAGGAAGCCATTTTTTATGGATGTAAGTGCCTTCTTATAGAAAATTGTAGCGCTCTCTTGGCATCACTTAGTTGTTTTAGAAAGGCTGTTTTATGATTGGTTAACTTCCTCTAAAATTGAGGATTTTGGTAGGCTACAGAACTTAAAAGATAACTTATCTCTCTCCCTCTCTCTCTCTCTCTCTCTCTCTCTCTCTCTCTTCTCTCTCTCTCTCTCTTTCTCTTTCTCTTTCTCTCTCTCTTTTCTCTTTCCTCTTTTCCTTCATCAAAAGTTACTTTTCAAGGGAAAAATTCCAAAATTTGATAAGTATTTTTACACAATCACAAAAAGGAATATTAATAAAATACTGTTTTTATGAGTATAAATTGATAATGTGGCGAAAAAGATGGACTTATAGTGGACTGTATTATATGCTTAACGTTGTTACTTGGTCAAAAACCGCTAAAAGCCTTACGTAACAACTCCACAAAACTCCCTTTGCGGTTTCTAAATTACGGGGAGATATCTCTCAACCCAATTCATTATTAACGAGGATAACACACCAATATCATTAATGAATAGTAGCACAATTAAGTACTTTCACTTACTGAGCAGTCCTTGTAGACATGAACTCAGATCATAAATCGCTACACGAGATACGACGAGAGGTACATGCCTCTCTCTCTCTCTCTCTCTCTAAATGTTGCGAGTACTCACAGGTTGATTTTCAGACCTTAGAGGACCGCTGTGTTATCTCGTTTCTAAGTTATCTGCATAACCTTAAGATATGAACACAATAAAGGTTTATCAGATCAATTCATATTCACCATCCACAAAACTGAAACATAGGAAAAATGAAATAAAATCGAAGGATATTGAAACGCATTTGATAAACGTAAAGTTAAAATTAATTTAATAACTAAAAGTTAAACATATCAAAGAGTAACAACACATAAGTGACAAATGAAATTAATCACTCAAGGGGAATTGTAAATCAATGGCACTCAAATGAAACAAATTACGACAAAATTAAAAGAATCAGGGCAATCGCCCTTTCTAAATCCACACACACATCACTACACAACACTAGATAACAGGTCACCTCAAAAGTTGAGCCAAGAAGCTGTCCGTTCCGTCCTGCATTCGGGTTTTGTTGGGGAAAAGAGACAAGTTATACAATTACCACGAATGTAGAACTGACGTACAAAGTTTTCATGAACATAAAAAACTCTACAATAATTATCAACTTCGTTGTCAAAAATAAATTCCAAATATAATAGTGTGCAACTTCAACATATTTATTAAATGTTAGTGAATTAATTGGTGGTGTGTGTCAATACAATTTTGGGCGATATCACGCCCATACAGTGTACTACGCACATACGCATACACACCCCTAGAGGGGCACGCAAAGGAGCGTTCAGAGGGGCGAATTACTACCCTTCTTTTCCCCTCCCGATCTTTTGACCTCTCCTAATGGCTTCTCTGGCGAGAGGCACAAACAAGACCCAATGACACCAACTCTTACCATACGTAATATGCGCAATACATTCACCAAGAACAATTTCACATACATAAAGACAAATGAATTATCATAACTAAAACAGTAATTATACTTCGTTACTAAAACGTCTACTGACGTTTATATGTCAAAAGACTACGTCTTTGTGTAAAACCATCTTTTCGGTGCTAACCGCACCACAGATACTACGTACTAGAACATAGCAAAATCAGATAAAATAATGTTAAGAGTGTCATTCTCGAATAGATGTGGTTCTTTCACCCTTATTATGTCATGCAATGTAGACGTACATATCTTTGCAAAATATATGGGCATGCGAATGCATTTGGTTTTCACATGAATACAAATACAGTAACATAGTTCCTGTCTGTCGATTACCTGACAGACGGCAATACGCAGTGAAAATCAATCAATAATTTCTTATGAGACAGACACTAATAACTATAATAAAAGACAAATAGCATGGAAACAAGTGAATACTCAAAAATATTAGAAAATAAAATCGTTGTGAGAGGAATTCCTCACAGATAAGGCAAAATTAAGCTGCCATAATGGCCAAGTGACGCCAAGATAGCTACAATTTTCTATAAGAATGTACTTATATCCATAGAAAATGGCTTTCTGATGGTGAGGGACTAACATAAACATTTTTAACCCTTTAAATCCCATTTCATTATTTATGATTATTTATTTTTAAAATTTTAAGATTGCTTTTAAAATTCAATTCTAAGCAATTTTTATTGAGAAAACTTTTTTGTATAAGAGTTACTTTTTGCATTAAATAGGTGTCACCTATAGGTGACGTTGGGCAATGAAACAACAGAATTTGTCAAAACCTGATTTTATTCATCTTTGAACTATGATACAGGTCATGTAAATTCTTTTTCCTTTCTGAAGGATGCATGGAGATGGAAAATTAAGTATAATTCATATATTTAATATAAATTGTTCCTCTGCAACATAAATTGTATAGCTGTCATTACCAAAAAAGTTGACCTACAGTAACTTGAATATTACAATGCTACGATTCACCTTACTGAATAATCTGTTTTCTCTTATCATTTTGTACTGAAATCATGCAGTGCTATGCTTTGCCTTATTGGGTAATCTATCTCTATCCTTTTGTATGGAAATCAAACCAACAGTGAATATGGAGAACAACTTTGCATTTCTGACACCTGATTCGAGTTCGCTCATGACACTCTGCACATCTGCTTTGCTTGCAGGGCTCCTTTACATGTCCTCCATCCAGGTCTTGTGCTGCTTTGTACTGTGCTTCCCATAATAGGGGACCATAGTTTCATCAATGGAGATATTACTTGTCAGCAGGTATTTTGAATTCTTGCCGAAAGATTCATTCAACATGTCAAAGTATTGCCTAAGTTTCCCAAATTTGTCATGTTCTGGCAGATCTAAGTTGTCACAAGTATGAAGATATTGATGAATTGAATTTCAAGGAACCGGCTTCTCCTAATACTTCTTGCAACAAGTTCATTGTGAACATCTGATTTAGTTTCCCAAAACATTCTAATGTACCTAGGAGTCGGATACCCTGTCAATAGTAGAATAGATATATAGACCTTCATTTCTTCTTGAGTCACATTTAGTACATGATTTTTCTTCATAGCATATTTGTTCGACATTTCTACAAGAAGATTTTTATATCAGAATTATATATTTCACAGGTGAATCTAATTCACCATCAAAATTTACAGTCTCTGACATATCTATTTCTTGTATAGAATATCCCAATAAAATTTGGATTCTCCTTCTAATTTCTCTTCTTTCCTTTCAGTTTATTACATTTACTAATCTTTTCTGATTCATCACTGTTATCTCTAATATCACTTCCATTTCTATCATTTACAAAACATCACATTCAGTCAAAAGTTGTGCAGAGGTAAGATGATTCAGATTTCCTTCATTTTCATCATCAGAGTCTTCATCAGTTTCTTCAGCATCATTTGGTGGAATCTGGATAATTTCCTGTATTTCACTAGTTCTGAAGCTATTTCCTTCATTATCACTGTCATAATCCTTCTAAATTAATTCTAGAATCTCATGAAGAGTCAAACTGAAACAAGAAAAGAAGTATATGTATGCAGTGGAAACTGTACTATATAGTTACTGTAGTGCCTAATGTCACCTACACAGGTGACAGTCAAAGATTTTGTTTGATTATCTTTATGTTTTCCAATAGGTATTTTGATTCTGAACATGGTGGTATCTTCATTAGATATTCATGAGTGGGAAAACAGTTAAAAAAACTTTTCACCTACCTCTTGATTCTGCAGGAAGACATTGTAGTGGAATATTTGAAGAAGGATAAAAAAATGGCAAATTAATCTCCTTTGCTCAGCTGTAGGGTTAAACTATCTTTTATTTGTTTAATAATATTATCCTGTTTTATTAAATTTTCATTTTTAATATTTATAATTCCCCTAAGTCTATCAGTGTTCTATTAACCTTTCTAGCATATTTTTATTCTATATGTTCACACTAGCTTGTCTTTTAATACTTTTATTAATTTCTGAGATTCTGTCAGTCTTTATCTAATAGGATCACTTGGGATGAAAATGAGTATATAAATACTATTTTTCATTATGTATATCATTTGATGAAAATGAGAGATTAGGTAAAAATAAATATTTTAAATATTTCTTAATCTTCAGAAATTCCCTTCATTTCCTCCTAAGATAAAAATAGTTTTAAACTTAATATTAACAGAAAACCTTTTCTCGGAGTTGAGTTTTGTATTTTCTTTGATGAAAAATTTATATCCAAAAAGTAGGTAAAATAGATTTTAAGCCCTTTCTTCGATTATGTTTAAAAACTATTTTTACCTAACCTTTCATTCACCGAGAAATAGAGAGAAAGGAATTTTTTCATCAAATAATAATAATATATATTATGAAAAAATATAAAGACATCAAAGAAAATACAAGAAACAGAGGACAAAGATTTTGTAAATATTAAGAAATACTTAAAACCTATTTTTTACGGCATATAATAGTTTTCAAAACTTTCATTCGGTGCCCAGTATTTTATATTATTATGTTATTCTTGTTATCTTGTTATATATAATGAAGAAGTGAAATGAAGAAAATGTTATTCCTGTTTTGTTTGGACGTTCATAAACAACATTGTTTCGTGGCTTGTTTTTCCTGTTATGCGAAGGGATTAATAGCTTAAATACAGTTACTTCATTAACATAATTCTGAAGGAGTTACTAAGTTTAGACGGGAATGCATCGAACCAAACAAACCTTCGTAGAATTCGTGAAAGGCTATATTCATTTGAAAGTGTTGGTCACCAGTTTAGTGACATAAAACGTTTTGGTGCATGTGAGTATTGCCACCAATTGGATAAAACTTAGAATTATTTTACCAACATATTTCAACGCTTTGTGTGCTTCTGTGTATGTGAGCCTTTTCTGAATGTGGGGAACTGTAACCTGTGGGATTGACGACTGTCAGGCTGGGTGATCGGCGGTGTGAAATCAAATAGAATTATCGAAGGCTTGGCAAGTTGAAGGGGAAAGGCTACTATATTGTCCTGAAGACAATGGCTGCACCTCACGATACCGGAGATTTGGTCAGGTCACTTGTCCGTGTGCCAGGAAGTGGATCCAACAGGGCAGCTGGATCAGAATGCCTCGACTTGGGACGGGCTTCATTCCTTGCGGCTTCAGTTCCAGTTCCAACAACGCTGCCTGCTGCACTGGCAACTCCGAAAGTTGTCAGGCAACCCCCTGCATCTGTGAGCAAGAAGCTTGGTGGCCAGGTTGGTGCTAAAGCTGGTATTCTACCTACCAAACCAGAGGATCGCAAACGCCAGCTCTCTGAAGTGTCGCCTGGAAGTGAGGCAGCTGCACCTAAGAGGCCGAGATTGCTCACTGTAAGCCAGGCAAGTCCGCTGGTGGTGCCTGGACAACCAGTCATTGGACCTGTTATGGTTGTCTCTCTGCAACCACAGACATCATCAAGCACACCCACAATCAACTTCAGTGGATCAACATCTCTGTCCCAGCTCATACAGGAGCGTGACATCTTGAGGAAAGAGAATCAAGAACTCCAGAAGAGACTCTCTCTCTTCCATCAACTTTTCAAGGACAAGAAGAGGCTGACTTCTGTTGTCAAACAACTTAGTGTTAATGTACCTTAAATTTGAATAAGTCGTTGTCACGTTAATGTACCATAAATCTGAAAAAGTCGTAGGATTACGTTAATTATTTTTTACATGTTATATTCTCATGTTAGCTCATATTTTAGTTTCTATTGGCGCCCTTTGGTGTAGTAGAGACTTTGTGTACGGTAATTAGAAAGAGTCTCGGCAAGTTGAGTCAGACTACTGTAGCGGACTTTCAAATTATTGTATTCATGTGCTTTACTAATGCCTTTGCAATACTTACTGCAGTATTAAATATACCTTAATTAAAATGGGATTTCTTATCCTTTTACATTAATGCTCGGTCAGCTACAGACCAAACACTGAACATTAAAGCTTACTTTATATATGATTTGTAGGAGTGTGATACATAAGATATATAGAAATACTCATAAGTAAATGAGTAAGGCATGGAAGATACAGATCCATGTTATACATAATGGTATTAATATATTGTTAATCATAAGGATACATACACAACAGAAAGTACTGCCGTTCTGCTGATAATTGCATGACATAAGACCGAAATGGTCGAATAATGCCATTGTAAGCTAAAAATCTTACATTTCCGTAATATTCAGTCCTTTATCTTCATTTTGCAACCAATTGGAAGCTTCTAGCACAATAATTCGATTTACGACAAATTTTTAAATAAATCAGAATTTCTATAGTTACCTTGTCGTAATTTTTGCATCTATTTGTCTTGGGTCTACATACAGGTTTATATATGGAAATATGTGCAATTTCATGTACAATACAACAAAAAATAACTCACGTGTGTAGCCTTTGTTAATTTTAAAATATTTACTTACAAATCACGATAATTGCTAGAATATTTACCTTTGGTCAACTTTAACTCAACCGAAATGGTCGAATGATGCCATTGTAAGCTAAAAATCTTACATTTTCGTAATATTCAGTCCTTTATCTTCATTTTGCAACCAATTGGAAGCTTTTAGCACAATAATTCGATTTACGGCGAATTTTTAAATAAATCATTTGATCTTCCCTTCGCCAACTAGTCCTGAAGATCAGAAATTCTTTAGTTACCTTGTCGTACTTTTCTATTAGGGCTTAAAAAGTGTTCCATACGGAAATGTGTGCAAATTCATTCAACTTCTGTCTTGAAGTTGGGGTTTTCGATGAAAAATAGAAGTGGTTGGTTAGTTCTTAATCTTCCTTTCTCAATAAAAGATGAAAGATTAGTTAAAAATAAATATTTTAAACTTTTCTTATCTTAACAAAACCCTTCCTTCCTCATCATTTGAAGTTTTATTACTTATGAATACTATGTACATTATTATTATTATAATGAAATTATTAAATCCCTTTAATTTAACAAAACAATAAAATTCCCCTTTAGAAAACTATATTATTAATTATTATTACTCTCATAAA
>NC_087205.1:24781303-24802228 GCF_015104395.2 Macrobrachium nipponense | reverse complement strand
CTAAAGGCGGGGATGTTTCAAACTCATGATGATAACCTACCAACGGTATATTTTGCAAAACCAGAAGGCAAAAAGCTAGTTAGGAGAACCTAATTCTAAGAGAGAAAGTATAGTTAATAAGTTACAAAATGCATTTACAGAGTACATTTACACATTATGCAACACAGTGCAATAGCAATTTTGGAATCTTTCCTTAAAAAAAACAAAAAATAACTTTTGATAGAGAGAGAGAGAGAAATAAAGTGAGAGAGAAAGAATAGCACTTAAGTCAAGCATTCAGATGGATTAATAATAATAATAATAATAATAATAATAATAATAATTTTTATTATTATTATTATTATTATTTATTATTATTAATAATAACCATCTCTTTATTATTATTATTATTATTTAAAAATATCATATTGAACATTATATTATTAGTTTTATTATCATTTAATTGATAGGGTGATTTAAAGTCAGTTTCTCAAGTCAAAATAAGGTGGTGGTAGAGAGAGAGAGAGTGGTAAGTGGCGTCAAGTGCATCTACTTACATTTGAGAGAGGAGAGAGAGTGGTAAGTGGCGTCAATTGGACCTAATATTACATTCATGCTCTGCCCTTGCTGTTGACCTTGAGCTTGGCTCGTGATCCCCTTCTCCCCCACCCAATAGCCTAGATTAATGCATATGCACCGCACCACTGAGTATAATCTACTTCTCTGTTTATCCTTTAGTTGATATTTTAATTTTATTATTATTATTATTATTATTATTATTATTATTTTTTTTTTTTTTTTTTTTTTTTTTTTTTTTTTTTTTTTTTTTTTTTTTTTTTGCTCTATCACAGTCCTCCAATTCGACTGGTGGTATTTATAGTGTGGGGTTCCGGGTTGCATCCTGCCTCCTTAGGAGTCCATCACTTTTCTTACTATGTGTGCCGTTTCTAGGATCACACTCTTCTGCATGAGACCTGGAGCTACTTCAGCCTCTAGCTTTCTAGATTCCTTTTCAGGGATCTTGGGATCGTGCCTAGTGCTCCTATGATTATGGGTACGATTTCCAATGGCATATCCCATATCCTTCTTATTTCTATTTTCAGATCTTGATACTTATCCATCCCTCCCTCTTTCTCTTCAAACTCTGGTGTCCATGGTATTGCGACATCAATGAGTGATACTTTCTTCTTGACTTTGTCAATCAACGTCACGTCTGGTCTATTTGCACGTATCACCTATCCGTTTCTGATACCATAGTCCCAGAGGATCTTTGCCTGATCGTTTCTATCACTCCCTCAGGTTGGTGCTCGCTACCACTTATTACTGCAAGGTAGCTGATGTTTCTTGCACAGGCTCCAGTGGAGGGCTTTTGCCACTGAATCATGCCTCTTTTTGTACTGGTTCTGTGCAAGTGCCTCCGGGCATTCACTTGCTATGTGGTTTATGGTTTCATTTTTCGTATTGCACTTCCTACATATGGGAGAGATGTTATTTCCGTCTATCGTACTTTGAATATATCTGGTTCTTAGGGCCTGATCTTGTGCCGCTGTTATCATTCCTTCAGTTTCCTTCTTTAGCTCTCCCCTCTGTAGCCATTGCCAATTGTCATCGCTGGCTAGTTCTTTAGTTTGTCTCATGTATTGTCCGTGCATTGGTTTGTTGTGCCAGTCCTCTGTTCTTTCGTCCTTCTCCTGTCGTCTGTATATTTCTGGGTCTTCGTCTACTTTTATTAATCCTTCTTCCCATGCACTCTTTAGCCACTCGTCTTCACTGGTTTTCAGATATTGCCCCAGTGCTCTGTTTTCAATGTTGACGCAGTCCTCTATACTTAGTAGTCCTCTCCCTCCTTCCTTTCGTGTTATGTATAGTCTGTCCGTATTTGCTCTTGGGTGTAGTGCTTTTGTGTATTGTCATTTGTTTTCCTGGTTTTTCTGATCTATGCTGCGAGTTCTGCCTTCGTCCATTCCACTATTCCTGCGCTGTATCTGATTACTGCACTGCCCATGTGTTTATGGCTTTTATCATATTTCCGGCGTTGAGTTTTGACTTGAGTATCGCCTTGAGTCTCTGCATATATTCTTTCCTGATCGTGTCCTTCATCTCTTGGTGTTTTATATCTCCTCCTTCCATTATTCCCAGGTATTTGTAATCCTGTCTCATCTATGTGTTTGATGTTGCTCCCATCTGTAGCTTTATCCCTTCAGTTCTCGTTACTTTGCCTTTTTGTATGTTGACTAAGGCGCATTTTTTTCTATTCCAAACTCCATCCTGATGTCCCCAGATACAATCCTTACAGTCTGGATTAGGGTATCTATTTCCTTGATGCTCTTACCATACAGCTTGATGTCGTCCATGAACATCAGATGGTTGATTTTGTTGCCTCTTTTCTTGAGTTGGTACCACCCGCATCCATCTTCTGTAGTACTTTTGTCATGGGAATCATGGCTACTACGAAGAGTAGTGGGGACAGTGAGTCGCCCTGGAAGATCCCTCTCCTGATATTAACCTCTGCTAGTCTTATTCCAAGAGCTTGTAAGTATTGTAGTTTCCAGTTGCGCATTGTATTTTTGAGGAAGCTGATGGTATTTCCTCTGCCCCAATATTTTCAGGCATTCTATTAGCCATGTGTGTGGTATCATGTCGAAGGCTTTCTTATAGTCTATCCATGCCATGCTTAGGTTGGTTTTCCTTCTCCTACTGTTCTTCATTACCATTTTGTCTATCAGGAGCTGGTCTTTTGTGCCCCTACACTTCCTTCTGCAGCCTTTCTGTTGGTAGGGGATGGTGTTTGTCTCCTCTAGGTAGTTGTATAGCCTTTCACTGATGATACCTGTTAGTAACTTCCACATTATTGGTAGGCAGGTGATAGGCCTGTAGTTACTGGCTATATTTCCCTTACTCCTTGTCTTTTTGTACTAAGGATGTTCTTCCTGTGGTCATCCATTTGGGTGCTTGGTGATTTGAGATACAATGCTGGAGTTGTTCTGCTATTCGTGGATGTAGGGCCTTGAAGTTTTTGAGCCAGTATCCATGGACTTCATCGGGACCTGGGGTTTTTCCAGTTTGGCATTTTCTTTAGTTGGTGTCTGACTGTGTCTGTCGTGATCTCTGAGAATCTTTTGTTTTTTATTCTCCCTGTTTCTTCTTCCTTGACTTCCTGGAGCCATGTTGCATGTTTGTTGTGTGATACCGGATTGCTCCATATGTTTTCCCAGAGTCTCTTACTTGGTTCGGCTTCAGGAATTTCTGGGTGGTTTGTCTTCCCCTCTTAGTTGGCTGTATAGTCTTTTCTGGTTGGTTCCGAATAGTTTGTTCTGTTGGTATCCCTTATTCCTGTTCATGTACCGTTGGATCTTGTGTGCTTTGGCCTTAAGCCTCTGTTTTACATCTTCTATTGTGTTGTTTAGTCCCCTCTCTTGTACTTTGTATTTCTCGTTGAGTTCCTCCCTTGTTTTCTTGCTTCTTAGCCTTTTTTTCTGCCATCTCTTTCAGTTTACTCAAGTAGATCTCCATCACCATGATTTGCTTTTCATGGCGCCTTTTCCAAGGAGGTTGCTGTTTTTGGTTTCTGTCGGTTGGTTGTGACGGTGGTGTTGGTGTTCGAATCCCCATCAGTTCTGCTACTAATCTTGCTCCTGCATATGTCAAGTTTATTTGTTTCTGTGATACTGGTGGTGTGTATTAGGCCCATTATTTCATTGACCTCACTTGTTTTCTCCCTTAATTTCTTGGTGTTGTAGGCTTTCATGGAAGGGATCTTTGTTCTCTCTGTATCTGGCTCCATCCAATTGTCTAATCTTTTCTACCCATTCCGTCCTCTCTGTTACTTCGTCAGTTCTTCGTGTGTCGTTGTTTGATACTTCATCCTCCCTGTCGTCTTCTGTGCATCGTCTCTCAGTTCGTCTTCGTGTAATTCGTTGTCGTGTGACATTTTCCCTTTCCCGTTCTTCTCTTTCTGTTGGGAGAGCCAGTTCTTTTTCTTATGTTCCTTACTTTGGCTTGCCAGCCTCTTGCTCTGTTTGGGGGGTGTTATTTCCTCTCATTCCAGATGTTGATCAATCTTCTTCTATATCCTCTCTCCGTCGGGTTGCTTCTGATGTAGCATCTTCCATATTTCCTTATTTTCTTCTCTTGTCCATTTCATTCCTTTTGCCTCTGTAGCTCCAATCTCAGGCTGTTGATTACTTTCGTTATGGTGATCAGTTGCTGGATGACGACCTCCAAGTACCTGACCGTCTTCCCCTTCAATTGGGTTGAATACCTGGTTGCCGGACGAAGCTCCTCTGTTGCCAGAGGTTCCATTTACGTCGTTGTCGTTATTTTCCTTCATTTCTTCCATCATTGCTGAGTTTTTGCTATTTAACCATAGCTGAACCCTACCCCATCAGGATAGGTACTCATTTACAGCTGAGTAGACTGAGGAAATTATGGTGAAGATCCTTTCCCAAGGGAATCAACGCCGAGGAGAGCGGTCACCCATCCAACGACTGACCAGCCCCAATGTTGCTTAACTTGACTTAAGTCTATTGAAGACCTAACCAACTCCTCCACGGCGCCACATATATATATTATTATTATTTATTTATTATTATTATTATTATTATTATTATTATTATTATTATTATTATTATTATTATTATTATTATTATTACTATTGAATCTACTTGCTATATATAGCATATCCCCTATATTTTCTTTAAAATAAAATTAACATTTTCATTTTTTATAATATCTTCTAAATGATTTTTGTTGGCTAAATTGTATATCTTTTACAAAATTATTCAATTCTCGTTTATATGATATTTTCAAAAAAGATAATAACGTATTTTAAAATATAATTCTTTAGTTGAAATAATTCTATTTTATTATTAAAAATCATTAAAAGTTTTTTAAAAATAAGTATAAAATCTAAGAAAAGTTAAAATAAAATATTTACTAACTAATAAGTTGTTTATTATTTTTATAAATTGTTTTGTAACAAAATTCATTTAACGCTTTTATTGAGAATATATGAAGGGTTACTATCAATTTAATCATTATTATATTTGAATGCATGAGAGGGAGAATGTATAAATAAGACAGATCAAAAAAAGTAGTATAAGAGAGAGGGGCAGAGACTTACACTTCAGTGATATTCTCTTTTGAAATGCGAGTTTTGATAAAAACAAAAAAAATAAAAGTCTATTATGGACAACCCAACTGCTTTAAATATCAATATATAGATAATAATACTTGTATATATCAAACAAATAAAAATATCATTGTGAATATTTTAGAAAAGTAACAATCTATTTTTATTTTGTCGAAACCTGTTTAAATGGTTTTAATCTGTTTATTATATTATTCTTTATATGCATTTTCTTTATTCTTGCGATTAAAATATTAATAAGTGAAATAAAAATATCTCCCATGATTTTCTTCATCAGAGTTGCTTAAATACATAGTATTCATGTTATTTTAGTTTTCAATTTAAAAACAAAATATAATCAAGAATTATTTTGGGGTGTGGTTGACATTTTAAAAAAACTGCCTAAAATTTATTCAGAAATTGATAATTTAGTATTATTATTATTTAATATCATTATTATTTAAAAAGCCAGACTTTAACAACAATTATTTTTTATTTACATTAAAATAATAAAATAGATAATTGATTTTTATTTTTTGGGGTTTTTTGGTAAATAAAAATCAATTATCTACTTTATTATTTTAATGTAAATAAAATCAATTATCCTTTTTATTATTTTATTTAATTGTAAGTATTTAAGTTAAATATTTTCTATAACAAAAATAGAATCATTTAACTTAAATTAACATTAAATTCTACAGTTAGACCTAATCGTCATTTTAAACCGCCCGTTAGACCTAAAACATCATTTTCCTTATTAGTTACAACACACACATATATATATATATATATATATATATATATATATATATATATATATATATATATATATATATATATATATATTGTGTGTGTGCGCGTTTACGTATGTATGCACGTGCCAAATTGGCTTTCATTATAAACTCACCCCTTTGGCAAACAAGATTCTTTTTCTATATATGAGTAACATTCGCTTCGTCTACAGCATCTTTGATTTAAAACCCTCAAGAAGTATTTTCTCCACAAACGCACAGCTAAGACCTCATCGCCCATCTGCGATAAAGCTAAAGCCAACTGTCAGTCAAGGATGAGCTAATGATTTTATACATCAACAGACGCTGGCAGTTTTTCTTTGGGCTTGTCTAACCCAACAGTTCACCATTGGCTTCGTCGGGATGATAAATCCCGGTTACTCCTGGAACTAGAGATGAGGCTTAAGAAACAGGGCTTTCATCTAATTTACTTTTCACTGCTCTCTTCTCTCTCTCTCTCTCTCTCTCTCTCTCTCTCTCTCTCGTTGTTTAGAATTCTGTCGCTATAGTCTATTCTTTGTCTACGTTTCCGTTGTTTCTTCATCAAATTAAATATTATAATTCTCCCTTACTTTATAAAAAATGGTGGGTATATCTCGCTCGCCCTTTAGCAGTCCTTTCCTCACATATAATCACGCATGAATCTGACATGCAATGAAGCTGTTTTGTTTTGCCCTTTATGTTTCATTTACATTTTACTCATACTGCACAAACGTTAAGGCTCAACAACAGCTTATACATTTTCACAGACCCACAAACACAAAAAAACGTCTTTCTCTTAGAGTCAACTTGACTGACTAGGTATTTCAGGTACACTGGTCTTATATTTATCATCTTTAGGAGAGATCAAAACTTCTGGATCTTGTAGTATCTATTCCCCTTGGAAAATATAATATGAGCAAGAAAGCAGAGACTGAGCAACAGAGAGACTACGGAAGCAGGGCCTTGGCACTCGGGTTTTTTAAACATGTTGTTTGTGAGCTTTATTTGTTGGTGTTTAAAGCACCCTAATATTATGTAAGTAGTCTGCACTGAGGTTCATCCATGATTCAACATTTTTATAATATGATGTTTTTCTTAAACACGTCACCGAAAAGGGAAACAGTTGTTTTGTTTACGTTTCATCGCCAATCACAAACAACCCACAACAACAATGCGATAATGTGCGATGATTATCGTTAGTACGGTTGAACACCAGAAAATATTAGGCTAGCTGTATAATGAAAGTTATAGAAGTAGCCAAGAATTCGAACAACTATGCTGGTGCTGCTGGAACATTCGATGTGACCGAGAAGATGGTACGAGAGAGGAGAAAGAATGAGGATAATTTCAGAAAAATGCCCGAACAAGAATGCGCAATGAGAAGAGGAAGCACTCCTTGGCCGAAGTTGGAAAATGATTATCTCAGAACGGGTAGACCAGCAGAGACAATATGGCTACATTGTAACCAGAAATAAAAAATAAGATCATGTGCCCTAAAATGGGCTGCGTCAAACAAAGATGACCTAAAATGGGATACGTCAAACAAAGGAGAAAGTCAAGATTTCACAGCAACAGTGGGCTGTTAGAATAGTTTTATAAAAAAAAAAAAAAAAAAAAAAAAAAAAAAAAAAAATCTAGCAATTGAAGAAGAAAAAAAAGTAGCCCAAATACTCCCTACAGATCTCGATCACACAATAACCAGTTTCCACCAGTTCGTCATTCAGCTGAGGAAAAGGCATCAGTTTCCATTCATTGCCCCATATTGGAAATATGGCTGAAACGCCCTTAAACTTTGACATGCTGGGTAACGGAACAACAGCTTTGAAAGGAGTAAAAACAGTGCACCTAAAAGTGCAGGAAATGAGAAGACGAGGTTTACGGTGGCAGTATCCTTCATGGCCGATGGTAAAAAATTGAAACCTATGGTTATTTTTAAACGGAAAACAGAACCTAACTAAAGTTTCCTCGTGGTGGTTTAGTTCATGTTCACGAAAAGGGCGGATGGGCGTGAGTGGTGTGAAATTATGGATTGAGAAAAAATAGACCAGGCGGCCAAGGGGCATACGAAACGACTCAGTTTATTGGTGTGGAAATTTTTCTTAGCCACGTAAACGGCGAATACTAAACAACCCGGTTGTAAGAAACAAATTATTCCTGGTGGTTTGTTATCTATACTGCAGCGATCTGACGTCAGTTGCAACAAGTCATTTAAAGTTCATGTAGGAGAGCAAGGGAAGAACGACTAGATGATGAATGGAGAAAAATCTTTTACAAAAGGTGGAGCTATGCGTTCTGCTTCACTCGATGTTCTCTGCGCTGTTGTTATAAAAGCATGGGGGAAAGTTGAAGTAGAAAGTATCATAAAATCATTTTTGAAATACGGTATTAATGCCATGGATGGCACCGAAGAGGAAAATCTGTACGATAAGGAAGACGAAGCCGACGTTGACTCACCAGAACCAGACTTGAATCCCGACGATGATGGTATACATCATTAAGTTAAGTATATCTTAATTTAACTAGACCACTGAGCTCATTAAGAGCTCGCCTAGGGCTGCCCCGAAGGATTAGTTATTTTTTACGTGGCTAGGAACCAATTGCTTACTTAGTAGCGGGACCTACAGCTTACTGTGGGGTTACGGGCTGCTCTGTGAGCAAGAGCCCGTGCTGGCACAAGGCCAGCTTAATCTTAAACAACATACTGTGGGATCCGAACCATATTATATGGAGAAATGAATTTCGAATCACCAGGCACACATTTCTCTGGTTCCACTTTGGCAGAGTGGAGGCAGATGTCATGAATCTTGTGATATGTATGAGAAGCTTTTCGAAATGGATGGTGATGGTTGTGAGGAACTTGATGGATTTTAGATATACGTATACGTAGGACAGGTTTTATGTTTTATTAAAATTGGTAGTCTTAATAGGAAATAAATAAGATTTAATAACATTTCTGAAATTATACCGAAGAAAAAGGTTGCTCTGAGCACAATCATAACTCGATGTTGACATTTTCTCAGCTGGGCTCGCATAGGTACAAGTTGATTTCATGAATATGGAATTATTCCTCGAATAGGCTATTTATTATAAAGAGATGCCAATAATATATAAGGTAAAAATGGTTTTATTACCTTTATTATCAGTTTATTTCATAATGTGAATCCTTTCATGTGACCTGTCGGTGGTTATCGCATCGAGGCCAAGGCTACCCTACCGATAAACATCAAGGTTTAATTTTTAGAAAGGTAGTATAAGAAGACCCCCAATTTTTAGGGGTGAATTTTAGGATGTAAAGGTTGTCTTATACGTGGAAATATGCGATATGTATGTATGTAAGTATGTGTATCTATACTGAATATATTTACAGGTCTCTGAAAAGATCAAAGATCAAGCTGTTTTGCAAAGAAATTTGACAACTCAATAATAAAAGTATCAGTCACTTCAGTAGTAGTTTAAAACTTGAAAATTAGCATGCGTTCATCTTTCGCTTATCAATTAAATTGAGAGAATGGAACATATGCTGCCTATACTGCATGCACATCACTTGGACTTAATATCCAGCAATTCTGTCAGCTGCTTTCAATTACCAATTTTATTTGCTCGGATTTACAGAGGCAAAGGGCTTATGTAGTATTCAGTAATTTCTTGCAAGAACATTTTTCTGTACGGTATAAATAGGAATAACAGATAATTTAATGTAATATTAAATGATTTTAGTCACTGACATGATGACATACATCACCACAGCCATTCATAGATGTAATCTGTCTCTTTACGCAAGAAGTACTTACCAGGGCGCACAGCAATCGACCCTTCCGATTTATGGTGCTTGTGACGACATCAGCTTTCAACATTAAAAAAAATGATGTTTTTACCAAAGCTAAGTATGTATATTCATATCACTGAAAAGAATACTATGCAATTTATTCCAAGTACATCAAATGATCTCACGTTTGTGATATCAAAAGTGTCAACGGATAAAGACGAAACATTTATTTCACCTAATGGTGCATATGATGCAAAGAGATGAAACTCTTGGGTCAAAAGCTACCTCGCTGTGAAAGTACGAATTTTAAAAAGATGGAATAAGGGTGAATGTTATTCTGCCCCAGGGATTTGAGCTCCAGGACTGTTGACAGAGCTGGAGTTTTGCGCCAGATTTCACGTTTTTTACTCATTTCCTCATTTCATATTCAGTTCATGGGAGAAGAAGTTTGCTCTATATTGATTCGCTGCTGCGCTCGTTTCAACTGATATTTTGTTTTATTTATGGCTTCAGATGTTTATAAAAAAACAAATCATAAATCAAATGAAGGTTTTGAGAAAATAGTTAATATATCATGCATGAATCAAATGAATGCTGGAAGGAAGCATTTATAATTATGAATAAATAAATAAATAGATAAATAAAAAAGATTTGAGGAAATTTTCTATCAGTATTTCGCTTTTTGGTATTTCCGACTACTCAACATCAAAGGAATACTTTCGGTCTCGATGACCATAATTATTGCAATACCATTTAGCTAATCTATGAATCCCAACTGAACATTCTGTAACTAGTCTATCCTACTTACATGTGTCTCAAGGCCCGTCCACACGGCCGAGCTTTGCTCGACAAACTTTGTTCAATGTGACGTCAGAAGCGGAGAAAATGCGGCAAAGTCTGACTTATCCCGCTGTTTCTCCGCTTCTGACGTCACATCGGACAAAGTTCGTCGACCAAAGCTCGACCGTGTGGACGGGGCCTAAGAGAGAGAGAGGGGAGGGTGGGCATGATACCATAACGTGCGCTGGATCCGACTCGAAAGCTTCCAGCAATTCTGGAACTTTCGCTGAGCGATTAGGCATAATCAAAATTCTGTAATTTGATACATAAGGTTTTTTTTCACTTGACTTAATGAAAACATTTGTTTCTAGACATTTCCTTCTTCTTGGACACACACTTGCACATCTTTGTTTATACAACAATCCCTTTTCCCTTGCTGGCTGCGATTCATCTAGTCAACCTACCACCAGGTGCATCATGCACTGCTTGAATACAGAGAAGTACGATGGAGTTTCCAGGCAACGATAAGCGTTGTTTTTCTTCCATGAGATTCATTCAAAATCTGCTATACTGTTATTGAAGGTGATGGTGATATACACAATCGGCACACAAACACATACATGTTATATATACATACGTATAAACATATATATATATATATATATATATATATATATATATATATATATATATATATATATATATATATATATATACGTATGTGTGTGTACATACATATCGTGTTTGTGTGTGTAAGTGTACTGAAGAAGTTTTAAATATATAAAACCATAAAATCCTGTACCTGCTCCCCAGCAATATCAAACATCTTCATCAAAGTGAAGTTCAGGTCTTTGCCTTTGGACAAACGACGAAACTCGCCCGGAACTGAGATCCCCTGAGAGCTGACTGCAGCCATCAGCATTTCTTAAGTGTTGGGTTCAGTTCTGCTGGAATGAAGTGAGATAGAATTCCATTTGCATTCTATGATGAGATCGACGTTGAAGACACATTGGGAAGTCGGTGTTGCAAAAAGCAGATCATTCGCTTTGAGGAGAAGATGCAACATTACTGGCTGGATTGCATTTATGGAATGACCGTTGACTCTGTTTCCTTATATGTTGATATTGATCAGTTGATGCAACTGACGGAAATTATGCTCAGTGTATGCATATAATTATGAAATATATTAATTTAGATCACTGTTAAAATGATTAATTATCTAATGGAGCAGGGTATCCATTTTTGAGGCCGAGCACTTGTGGATCTTGAGACGACGATATTGTCTGAATTCATGAAAATGAACTACCACCATATGGCAATATTCAGGCGAAGTTTTATGAGTCCTTCCCTATTTCTGTTTAATGAAGATAATTGTCACCGATGTCACTTCGTAGGCTTCTCGAAATAGCTTTGTTCTGAATGCGTGTCATACAATATTTTTTTCCTTTGATCTATCGATCGACTAACTTATAATATCCAATTTTCGTTATTTGTAAACTCTCAGACCCAGACACATTACTTGAAGGTGAGGTGATATCCAACTGAGGTTGTCTTCGGATCAAATGTCAAAAGTTATTCAAAACCACTGTCGCCCGAGTATTCTATTCTCCTTAAGTTGACAAAACTGACGGCGTTTTGTTTTCGTAGTGACTTATCTTTTTAGGTAAAATAATGTCAAAACTATTTAAGAAGAATGGGATACCATCAAAAGGACACAATATACTAGCGTCAAAATTAGGGAAAAGAAATAGATTAACCAGCAATTTTACTATACTGCACAACAAATAAAATTAATGTAGAATTCCTCTTACCGTCCCTAGGGACAAATATCTTAAGGGCCTCAAGAAAAAGATAGAATTTCCATGCAAGAAGAGAAGACAAATGACTTCATCAGAATGCAAATTTTATGCATCGGGGATGCATTTGCAAACGAGGAAATAAACGTCAGCTTTACCTGACCTTTGAATGAACAATAGCCGGTGTTTTTTTTAACCTATTTACATGATTTATTATACATTAGTTTTACTGTGAAATAAACAAACGTTTGAAGAACATGGAGTTATTAATTTTATAGTACCTATACAGTATCTGTGAATTTGTTGAATATGGTTGGTATTTCTGTTTTGATTCCGCTTCTATTTTGCCTTCCTTCTTAATGCCCCTGTTTCACTTTATTCGGAATTCTTTTGTCATCCCCTGCCCCTGCTATCGCCTCCATTTCTTTCAAGCTTCACAACCTTCTTCCAGGGTTAAAGTAGGTCTAACTAAAGTATTTGAAATTGTCTGCCCTTCTCAAATGTAGGCCTCTTCTGTCACACATATATAACCTGCTTGCTGGATATCGTAACTTCATTTTTACGCACATTTACCGTCATATCACACCATGCCAGAGATTATCGTAGCTCTCTTATTCTTCTTTGCTATTTTCTTCAGTCTATGATGTAATTACCTCATCATCTGCATATCAAAGTTCCTATAGATTGCATTTCTAATACTTCCTGTCAGTGCATCTACATATAACCAGCGCTAACAGAAGTGGGTTAAGTCCCGATCCTTGATGCAAACCAATCTCAACTCCAGATATTATTGTGTCAATGAGCAGCACCTCGCCTTCTAGAGGTCAATAAATGCACAGCAGAACTTCCGATTGCCTCTGAGCCTTTTTTCCTGAACAGTATATTTTTTAAATCTTCTGTTAGTTTGCTGCCTGTATAATGGAGACACTCCATAGCATCACCCTTCTTTTTAAATAGTAGCTGTTGCCTGCACCCTAAGACTTCCTCCTCCACAGTTATATAATTAAGTCATACGGCATCAATTTCTCATCTCAGATAGATAGCTCCTTGTTTCAGAGAATACCACACGAATGCAAATAAATGACTGAAATTTTGTCATAAACGTCTGGTTAAGATAACTGTTCCTCTCGCAGAAATATTAAAATTCATAACTATTTGCTATTTAGATTTTGTTTGAGTTCATTCCATTTAAGTCAGAGAAATTTTCCTCCAGTGATACGAATTCTCGTGTTATTTATACATATTCTGATATGGTTTTATTTTCTATCTTCAACAAAAAGAATTTTGTAACAATAAATGTCGAAATATAACCGTATTGTCGATTCTTTATTAAATTGATCCCCTGGTCATTACTATTATTATATTGTTATCACTATTCTTCTAAAATGCCTTAAATCATCAATACTTTTAAGTCAACGAATGTTATTCTTTTTAATGATATCTAGTCTTCAATGGAAGGAAAAGGAACATTAAACTGGTACTAGTAATCTCTCTCTCTCTCTCTCTCTCTCTCTCTCTCTCTCTCTCTCTCGTTTTTACACGACTAAGGGCATAATTTCAACATTTACTGTGACAAACATTGTTGCTAAAATATTATGACAACAGATTTAATAACCCAATAGAAATTGTAGGACTGAAGCCGACTTTCAGCGCTGAATGAACATTTTAATCCTTGTCAGAAACATAGGGATTATGTCAGCTTTAATTCAGTACGACAGGTGAACAAATAAAAAAAAGCCAATTTTGAGAGGAATCAGAATAAGGAATCAATCCCCAGAGACAATCTTTGCTGAAACCATTACCTAGAGAAGAAACTTGAATATTGTCACGAATGGCGTCAACGAGGCTCCTGGGGGCATCACAAGAGTTGGAAGCCCCAGACTTCCTATTTGGGGTGAGAACCCTGAGACTGGAGGCTCCAGATGAGAGGATGTCTGAGGAAATAAAAGCAAAAAACTCTGAGGCGACGAAGATGATGAAGATGAACTGTTTTCTGTTGTTTTGGATAAAAATGTTTGAAGAACAATCTTCATATTCATTCGTTATCTATCTGTCATGCAAAAAATGCCATTTGATTACATTCAAAGTACATAGTATTTTCACTTCTGTATTATTCCGAAAATAATAAAAATGAACTTTATTCCATAATGTTAAAAAAGAATGACTTCTCTTCTTATCCGAAGCTCTTCCTTGAAAACCTAAATTATTGTTGGTGATGGCAACATATGTTCCTATGACTATGCCTTTCGGGAACTTCATTCCGCTATTTCATCACTGAAAGAAAAGTGATTGGTTCATCGATCAAAGCCGGGGAAAGGAGTCTATCAACTTTCTTCTCTCTCCTGACATCTGGGAAGGAAAACTCTGAATCTGACACTGCTTAATTAAGGGTAGGCAGGGGACGAGTTTCGTTCCAATATTCCATCGGTGCAGACAGATATCCGATGAAAAGATGCATTTGGGCTCTTTTTACAATGGATTTCACTCGAAATACAGCCATGATATACGAACAGAAACCTGTCTTATATAGGTATGTGTTCTAGCATATTAAACCAGTTAAGAACACTTTAAGAGAATATCTGAGTGAAGCTAAGCATCCGATTAATCAGGAATCTCTCCTTTTTCCAGAATAAGAGTGGAATCGTCTGTCAATTCCCCTCTTTATTCCCATCTTATCTCCCTCAATCAATCATCTGCTGATTTTTCCTCTGATTCCGCCTTCCCTTCCCTTCCCTTCCTGTCCTTATTATTTCAGCCTTCCAGAGGCGCGTTCTCCACCTCCCCAATTTCCATTGATGCCTTTAATGCGAAATTGATAACATATCTACAAAGGAAATAAAGTTTCGTTGTTTTCAGTATAAGAAAGAAACAATGTTTGCTTAACCGTTTTCAGAAAAGCTCTCCCAGCGATGTTTTTTTTTTAAGGATTTTGCCAGGATGAGGGAGGAGCCATGTCAGCTTGGAATGAAACAAAAGCACATCAAGGATCCTCTCTGCCAAAGACCACCTTGAAGGTTAATCGGGCCATACAATAGACAATACATTACATGTCTGGATGTCATGTTCTTGATTAATTCGTAGAATTCTAACGGTCACTTTGGAAGAAGTTTCTTCATTTGGAGAGGGAAGGAAGTCGATACCGTTTCTGATCGAGTCAGAGCTTCGCCTAGGAAGCCTTGCACTGCTTGTTCTCTTTACCGTAGATTCTGTCGAGTTGAAAGCGAATTCTATCAAGATACATCTTTTTCTTTCTTTTTGAGATGTGTAGAAGCATATCTAGTACATAATGTTGCTATATATATATATATATATATATATATATATATATATATATATATATATATACATATATATATATATATATATATATATATATATATATATATATATATATATATATGATTATTAATGAAAGCGTCCATTACTGCGTATGTTGCAAGAGGCCGCTGTTTCCGATGGATTCTTATTAGCATCAAATGAAACGGTTAACTTGGCTACAAGAAGAGAAATGTGCAAGAGAATTTATAAGAATTATGTAAATTTTGGATTGATTATACAATGGTAATTAAATAGTAGAAAATTAAAAAGAAAAAAAAATGATGTTATTGATGATCAAGCAGACTTACATGTAGAAAATATTACTGTGAGATACACTTAGAGATATATAAGTACCCTGGAGCGTGGCTCTCGGATGGTGCCATGTTGGGTGATGTCAGAGTCTGTATGAGACTCGTAGTGGGTCAGTCAGTAGCAAATTAGTTTTTTGTATGGCTAACAGCCAAATGTCATATGTAAATAAAATAAAAAAAAACAGATTTTGATACAAGTTATGTTATCACTATCAAATACTCGTAGGCATAGAAAAACAGTATAGTAAGTTAGTTACAGTTTTGTTGTTGTTCGAAAGAACACGAGCATTAAATTATATGTCGGAGGCAGAATTTTTAACAATAAAGGATATCATAAGAAAACAAAGTCCTTTTTGGTGTCCAAGAGAGAAAATGCAGGGGAAGAATTGCTATTTAATTACTTTTATTATTTGTGCTGAGAAAATGGAACTCCTGATTTTGGATTTTTAGTAAATATATTAGAGCAAAACGATGAACGAAATTCGTTGGAAATATTCGTACATGAGGTAGATTAGATGAGAGAGCTGAAAGTGCCACGAAATTCAACAGCTATGCATCTGCGCTAACCACCCGACCCCCTTCCCGTGTCTATTTGGTTTATTCTACAACCTAGTATATTTCTACCGAGTATCATTCCCACGCCTGTGTCTGATGTCTCATAATCTGAAGGTGTAGACAGGTAGATGGAGCAGAATTCCGACCTATGCAGAACTTTCCAATGTGACAGCAGCAGTATGCAATCAGAAAGCCGTGTATTTATCACTTGTCCCTTACCTGACGACTGCCGCACAGGATATAATAGGTTAACTGTTACAAGTGTAACCAGTTTGATAGATTTATTATATTTTTAAATTCCTTTTTTTGTTGATTTATGGTTGATAAACAGATGTGATGAGTGAGTGATGACACTCTTTGAAAGGATAGATATCATTGTTTTGACTCCCATGGAAACAAGCGGGGTCTTAAAATGACAGATTCAGCAATTAGCTTCCACGGAGACAAAGCGAGCTCCGAAAATGTTGACGCAGCACTTGGGGTGGTGCCAGGTGGAAGTCGCTGCCTCATCAAGACAGTGCACGGCTTATGTCTGTGCATGAGCGGAAGCAAGGATCTAGTTTTGGGTTAATTTTATGGGCGTGATAATGAGCTGTATATGACGTCACGCATCTGTTCCAGTGCAACGAACTTGTGATGAATCAATGACGTCATATTATGGGGAGTGTCTTGTGAGAAAGTTCGTGCTTGTGTAAGTACAAGCTGTTCCCCCTACATAATGGGAAGGTAAGATGGAGAAGCACCAAAGTCGGGAGAAGCGGCCTTGTCTTGAGAATGGCCATATACTGTTGTATTTTAGTTAACTGTTAGTGCTCACAGCTGAAATCGGTAAGCGTACTTTTAAGGCCGAGTGTGGCTTTGTCTTTTTATATTTTAAACCTTTAATTCAGAGATGTCCTTTTCCATATGACTTTTTGAATAATGTCATTTTGGTTTATTTGCCATTTATTTCTGTGGGTTCCCTTTTTTATTTATTTTGTTTTAACAGACGTTTCTGGCAACTGACATTTCCGTGGAAATGGTGTGGGGAGACTATGACCTTTTTGATTATCTGTCTTATGACTGATGTCTAATTATTGTAGAGAAAGAGGTGGACAGGTTTTGTCCGATCCCCAGGGTTATTTGGGTTTTCTGTTTGAATAACAGTGGTGAATTATTTGCATTTTGAATTTTAACTTATTCAGTTAAACATTTGTTTCTTTGAGAATTTGATTTATTTACTTAATCCTTTTATTCGCAAATAAATGTATTTTTGTAGTTCACGAGTCTGATTTAGCTACCTGAGATATGGAAGATTGGTTGGTTGGTAGAGAGAGAGAGAGAGAGAGAGAGAGAGAGAGAGAGAGAGAGAGAGAGAGAGATGGGGGCAGTTGATAGAGAGAGAGAGAGGGGGGCGGTTGATAGAGAGAGAGAGAGAGAGAGAGGTGTTGATAGAGAGAGAAAGTCATTCAGTGCCTTACTGCTCTGAGGTTATGGCTACCAGCATACTTCTAAGAAGTAAATTTTAAATATATCCCTTCCAGTAGCTGAGGAGGGGTTAACAGATTTTGGTGGCAGCGAAGAAAAGGCTGCTTTGAATTATGTTTCTGGAGAGATTGGTTGTGTAAATGAGGTAGGATTTCAAATGCTAAGTGACTGGTGATAGGAATTAGGGAGGCATTGTTCTGGTACTGAGAAGAAGAGTTTCATTAGTCAGCATTTTTTTTTTTGTCTGCTGTGAAATGCCTTCAAGGTTCTGTCACTCAGTTGATATTTGTGAGTGCGTGTGTTTACCACATTGCTCGCTGCTCGAGGTACTGGATCGTGATTACACATGCAAACTTCAGTATGTGTCCATTCATGTGTTTTCACACACTCGCAAACTGGCAATAGCAGTATCCTGTTCTTACAATAATTTTTCTTATGCCCTTGTATTTTTTTTCTCTCTCTCTTTATGAGTGAATCATTTTTTTTCTCCCATGTCGACCTTAGCATGTATTTAACGGCGACATATTTTATTTTTTGGGGACTACGTACGTGTGCATGTAACAAAGGTCTCGTAACTCGGCTCAGTTCTCGAGGTGGGTAGATTGCATTTTTGGGGCTTGGAGACAGTGCTCTTGTGCAGATGCACTCAGCGTATTTTTCGCTGAGCAACCAGCAAAGGTAGGCTTGTGTGGTCCAAGGGGTAGTGTCAAAGGGAGGGTGAGTTTTTTCTCTCTCTTTGTACGGGGTTGAAGGGGTGAATCCTTCCCTTTCTTTTTTTTTTTTCTCCTCCAAAAAATTTCAGTTGCCTTGCCCTTGACATGGGAAAATGAGCTGATAGCTACTGCAGGTCACGAGTGTGAGAGGAAATTATTTTTGACCGTGTTATTTATTTTTTTTGAACGATTTTTGTTTTACTTTTACGCGAAGAGGAAATAAATAAGGTGCACTCCTTTCCTTTCAGTTTTTGCACAAGCTTTCCCTATGCTTTGGAGAATGCCTTAGACTATTTTAGAGATTTTTGGTTATCTTATGATTTCGAGATCATGTTTCGACCACACCCTGATGCTCCCTTGATGGAAGGTGTTAAGCAACACAGAGTCATCATAGCTCCGATGGCTTTGGTTGTCCGGCCTTCTTTTAGTCCGGGTTTTTGGGTTTCTTTGATAGCCCCAAGAGTTTTTCTCTCGTTTTTTTTATGGGTTCAGTAGACAATTGCTTGAAGTCTACATTAGTCACAGATGTTACGGGCACCACGGGAATGGTCAACAGGGCCGTTGGCTTTTCTTTTACCCTTTTGGATGTTAGCCATCACTGCCGTAAGTTTTTTTAAAATTTATTTTTATTTTTTTTATAGGACGTGTCACGAGCGAATTTGAATTTATTTTTCTCTCTCAGAACAGTTTGTGTAGATTTTAATATCTCAGTCCGTGATCTGAAATTATTTTCCGGTGATACGTACATTTTTTTTTTTAGTTTCAGCCGTTGATGCTGCAACGAGGTTTAGGGGAGAATTTGGCCAATTTTGGATGTGTGAATAATGGAACTGTATCTTTTTTTTGGATATTTATTTTTCAGAAATTATTGCATTTCCTGGGCTCTTGCACAATACCCTTGTTGTGTGTTCAGTTGTTCTGATAGTTTGCAGAGCCAATATCAAATGAGGTGTCAGTTATTTTCTTTTTTTCTCACTCCTTTTTTTTTCGGGTCTTTGAGCATATGTCGCAAGGTACGACAATTGTATGGCACTTGTGCTTTTTTTTTTTATAGAGTTGTCGGGAGTTTCGGCAAATATCTCCAAGTGTCTATCACATTGGAATTTGGTCTTTGCTCATGGTTGTTTTTGTGGTAAGTTTGCCAGTGATAGGAGACTTGATCAAGTTTCTGGTGGCCTGTGCCGGAGTGGATATGGGGAAGCTTGTGTTTAAACACTTCGGGTTTGTAGTTTTGTTTGTAATAAGTTATGGCACACAGATGATTTTTTCTAGGATTGTGTAACAATTTTGGGAGTATTGATACTTTTATTTTGGCAGTTTTTGCCCTTCTCAGCAGAGTTATGCTAAACCGGTGGTTTACAATTTTTTTGGTAACATTGACTCCTTAGGAATGCTTTTCGAGGTTATTTATGTACTGGCTCAGTTTTTAGAGTCCGATCACGAGGAGTATTAGGGGTGAAATATTTTGGCTATGTGGTATTTTGTTTTGTTGGAGAAGCTCTAGAGCCTAAGCCTATGGTGGAAAGGGCCATGTTTTAGTCCACTGTTTTGGATTCAGTTATTTGGTTGCATTATGATTTTTTTGGTACCAGTGGAAACCTTCGTGAGAGAAGGTAGGTATGTGGTAATATTTTTAAGTATATCAGCTAAATGCTTTGAGTGCATTTTCGGGGAACAGAGTTTTTTTTTAGGATTACCCTGCTTGGAGGTATAACGATTTTTGGGGTACTTGGTTTTTATTCCACATGTGGGTATTGATGAAATGGAGGGGAATATTTTTTTGCCTGGGTGGATTAATAATATGGTGGTAATGTGGGTGGTTTTTATATTATTGTTGTTGGTTTTTGTGCTAAGTCACAATTTTGAGCGTGAGTTTCCCCTAACAGCAGGTGAATTATTTTTATAATGCTGTTTTAGCTTATGATGATGTTTTTGAACCAAGCATTTTCTTTTTGGTACTAGTTGAGGCCAGCGGAAAGCTGTTGTGAGTACTGTGTCAGCGATTGTGTAATAATGAGATTACTGGAGGTGGAATTGTCTTTTATCAATTTGGTGGTTGATGACATGTCTTTGTCTATTGATGATAGATAGTGGCTTTTCAAGACTTTTATTCTGATTGGTCTTCGGCCTAAGTATTTATTTATTTTGTGTTTTATTAGTTATTTTCTATTTATTTTCAATTAATTATTTACTTATTTTTATTAATTTTTTAAATTTCTATACATTTATTTGTTTTTATTTATTTTTATTTATTTATTTTTCTTTGTTTATTAGTTTATTTATTTTTATTTATATTTATTTATTCTTTTTATTTTATTTATTTTTATTTATTTATTCAT
>NC_087205.1:24738185-24775803 GCF_015104395.2 Macrobrachium nipponense | reverse complement strand
TTGATGTATCCTTCGCATTTTTATCAGTCAATACTGCAGTTTTTCTTTTTCTTGTCCCAGTTTGGATCTTTCGTACGTTTTAATCCACCTAGTGTAGGAGTTTGACATGGATGTTGAGTAATTCGTAATTTATGTATTCCACAATATTGTTGTATAAACCTATTTTGGAATTACACTTGTAGTAAAAAGTGTTTTTCCCCATCAAGTGAAGTTGCTGTTTCTTTTTAAAAGTCAAAGGGGTTTGTTTTTACCCTTATTAGAATTGTGTGTCTGGCATCTGATTGTTTTAATCATCCAGTTTTTTTTTAAATTATATATATATATATATATATATATATATATATATATATATATATATATATATATATATATATATATATATATATATATATATATATATATATATATATATATATATATATATATATATATATATATATATATATATATATATATATATATATATATATATATATATATATATATATATATATATATATATATATATATATATATATATTATATTATTATATAGTATTAATCTTTACTAACAAATTCCCTTGGGTTTTACAGATAAGGATATTGCTGGAGAGTTGGAAAGGATTCGTGAGAGCAGAACCTGCAAGATCTGCATGGATGCTGAAATGGATGTTGTGTTTTTACCATGCACTCATATGGCTACCTGTTCCAAATGTGCTGTTACCATGGAGCAATGCCCAATATGTCGTTTGAGTATTAAGTATACCATTAAGCCAATTTTTTCTTAGCTCTCTCCTCTACTTCTGTGATAGGATACAGAGGAGTGTATTTTTTAGTGAAAAGAGTAGGAGGATTAAGGCAGAACTTTGTCCTATTTTCCCCCCCGATGGTTCAGGATTTTGACGAAGTGGGGGGGGGCTTGCGTGGTATATAGAAGAACTGAGCGATGATGGTGGGGTAGTTTTCTACCTCGGTAGGTCCAACCATACCCTCAAGGTTAGTTCAGAGTACCCAGACAAAGACTGGACCTCTTGTTATTTCTACTATATGTAGTAATTTCCTTTCTTCACTTCTTGAAAGGTCCATGCTGCAATTCACACTGACGGTTCCAAATTCTATATTTCTCTATTCTTCCAAACAGTCATTTAACCTAAATGTATCTCTGAACTAACCAACCTTGATAACATGGTTACAAACAGGGTCGTGAGGGTATGACTTGGCCTAATTGAGATAGAATATAAAACGAACATGGCTGCTGTGGTTTCATTTGAAATACAAACCACCAGTCTTCTAAGAATGTATAACTTATTATGTATTAATAAGGTAATGAAATTTTTTTTTCTTATCCTCCATCTTATTGCCAAACGTAGTATTTTTACTATATTAGTAAGAAAAAGTTCAGTTGCCACAAGGCAATTAGCAAGGTGCTACAATGAAGTTGGTAATAGGTATCCACGAAAGTAAACTTTTCATGTTTAGTGTTTAACATATAGTTATGAGTTTTGTCCTATTTGCTTGTGTATTGGGAACTTCATAGTGAATAGAATATTTTTATTGTATATTTGATGCATTATATACTGAATGTATTTTAATTTGCCTGGAATCTGGGATTTTGTTACGCTATCAGATACAGATATTGTACATTGCTATTGTGTGAACTGGGTACCTCAATTACACATCATTTGGAAATAAACACTGTGATAAAGTGAAGTTTCATTGTTCCCATATCTTGAAGACCTTATTGTAAATGGGATTACGAACAAGGTATTTATTATGTGGTAGTCGATAAGGCACGTGTTTTGAGCAATATAAACATTTTTTAACACTGTACGGGTGCCCATTTCTTAATCATGGAAAGGTCTAATTCCATAACAAATTGCTCATTCACAATATTAGAGAAATGTGACAAGTACAGAATAGTAAGGTAGCAGCAGTTCATGCCCAATTTAAGATCACAGATCCCACTGGCAGTACCTTGGACCCCTTCCTGCAACAGCTATTGTTCCTTTTTACACTGCATGTCATATTCTCTTTCTTCCATCTTACTTTCCACCCACTGCCAACAATTGGTTCAAAGTGCTTTGAGGTTTTCCTCCTGCTTATCATCTATCCAATTTTCTCTGTATATATATAGCAAATCTGGATTAATGTGTTGAGCTCAAAATCTGATGGCTGATTATTGAAAATCGAATGTGAAATGTTTGATAAAAGCGTAAGTTGCCAGACACATATATATATAAGATTCTATTGTTAACCTTGCATTTCTAGCTATAACGACATCTTTTATATTCATCTGTTTCATAAATTGAGCAAGAAAATGGAATTTCGAAGGGTTGAAAACCTTCTATTTATATATTTATGGGCCCCCCGGCCAAAACGGTAAAATGGCCTTTGTTGTACAGTCCTGTTCAATTGTATTTTCATTTCAGCTCTGAATGATATGCCCTATCAAATGTAATAAAAATTCTTAGGATTACTATAAATTCAATATCCCCCAAAAATGCATAAAGATATGAAAGGATAAAAAAATTGCATTTTTTTTTTTTTTTGTTTTTTTTTCATTTTTAATTCTTTTATATATTTTTTTTCACATTATGAAAACACATGAAAATTTTAAATACAAAAATTCTTAATATTAATACAGTTGAACCAAGGTTTGGATGTGCTACAGTTGCTAAGTATATTCAATTTTATATTATTAGGATTTAAATACCATTTTGAGACAATGTATAGACACCATTAGACTTGAAACTTCTTGGTAAAGTAATTTTGTCACCCTTCAACATATTTAAGTTTAATAACTTTCCCGTTGGGAAAAGCGTCAAATTTATGAGAGTAATAATAATTAATAATATAGTTTTCTAAAGGGGAATTTTATTGTTTTGCTAAATTAAAGGGATTTAATAATTTCATTATAATAATAATAATGTACATAGTATTCATAAGTAATAAAACTTCAAATGATGAGGGAGGAAGGGGTTTTGTGAAGATAAGAAAAGTTTAAAATATTTATTTTTAACTAATCTTATCTTTTATCGAGAAAGGAAGATTAAGAACAAACCAACCACTTCTATTTTTCATCGAAAACCCCAACTTCAGGACAGAAGTTGAATGAATTTGCACACATTTCCGTATGGAACACTTTATGTAAGCCCTAATAGAAAAGGGTGCGAAAATTACGACAAGGTAACAATAGAAATTCTGATTTCCAGGACTAGTTACCGCTCGCGAAGGGAAGATAAAAAGATTTATTTAAAAATTCGCCGTAAATCGAATTATTGTGCTAGAAGCTTCCAATTGGTTGCAAAATGAAGATAAAGGACTGAATATTACGAAAATGTAAGATTTTTAGCTTACAATGGCATTATTCGACCATTTCGGTCTTATGTCATGCAATTATCAGCAGAACGGCAGTACTTTCTGTTGTGTATGTATCCTTATGACTAACAATATATTAATACCATTATGTATAACATGGATCTGTATCTTCCATGCCTTACTCATTTACTTATGAGTATTTCTATATATCTTATGTATCACACTCCTACAAATCATATATAAAGTAAGCTTTAATGTTCAGTGTTTGGTCTGTAGCTGACCGAGCATTAATGGAAAAGGATAAGAAATCCCATTTTAATTAAGGTATATTTAATACTGCAGTAAGTATTGCAAAGGCATTAGTAAAGCACATGAATACAATAATTTGAAAGTCCGCTACAGTAGTCTGACTCAACTTGCCGAGACTCTTTCTAATTACCGTACACAAGTCTCTACTACACCAAAGGGCGTCAATAGAAACTAAAATATGAGCTAACATGAGAATATAACATGTAAAAAATAATTAACGTAATCCTACGACTTTTTCAGATTTATGGTACATTAACGTGACAACGACTTATTCAAATTTAAGGTACATTAACACTAAGTTGTTTGACAACAGAAGTCAGCCTCTTCTTGTCCTTGAAAAGTTGATGGAAGAGAGAGAGTCTCTTCTGGAGTTCTTGATTCTCTTTCCTCAAGATGTCACGCTCCTGTATGAGCTGGGACAGAGATGTTGATCCACTGAAGTTGATTGTGGGTGTGCTTGATGATGTCTGTGGTTGCAGAGAGACAACCATACAGCGGTCCAATGCTGGTTTGTCCAGGCACCACCAGCGGACTTGCCTGGCTTACAGTGAGCAATCTCGGCCTCTTAGGTGCAGCTGCCTCACTTCCAGGCGACACTTCAGAGAGCTGGCGTTTGCGATCCTCTGGTTTGGTAGGTAGAATACCAGCTTTAGCACCAACCTGGCCACCAAGCTTCTTGCTCACAGATGCAGGGGGCTGCCTGACAACTTTCGGAGTTGCCAGTGCAGCAGGCAGCGTTGTTGGAACTGGAACTGAAGCCGCAAGGAATGAAGCCCGTCCCAAGTCGAGGCATTCTGATCCAGCTGCCCTGTTGGATCCACTTCCTGGCACACGGACAAGTGACCTGACCAAATCTCCGGTATCGTGAGGTGCAACCATTGTCTTCAGGACGTAAAGACAGAGAATTGGATACGTGGTGCACTGAGTCCTCAGTTTGAGCTCCGTAACTGCTTCCCGGCCACCAGGCGATACAGTGGCACGGGGCCCCGTAGCCTTTCCCTTCAACTTGCCAAGCCTTCGATAATTCTATTTGATTTCACGCCGCCGATCACCCAGCCTGACAGTCGTCAATCCCACAGGTTACAGTTCCCCACATTCAGAAAAGGCTCACATACACAGAAGCACACAAAGCGTTGAAATATGTTGGTAAAATAATTCTAAGTTTTATCCAATTGGTGGCAATACTCGCATGCACCAAAACGTTTTGTGTCGCTAAACTGGTGACCAACACTTTAAAATGAATATTGCCTTTCACGAATTCTACGAAGGTTTGTTTGTTTCGAGGCATTCCCGTCTAAACTTAGTAACTCCTTCAGAATTATGTTAATGAAGTAACTGTATTATTTAAGATATTGATCCCTTCGCATAACAGGAAAAACAAGCCACGAAACAATGTTGTTTATGAACGTCCAAACAAAACAGGAATAACATTTTCTTCATTTCACTTCTTCATTATATATAACAAGAATAACATAATAATATAAAATACTGGGCACCGAATGAAAGTTTTGAAAACTATTATATGCCATACGAATCCAGTAATCTTTATTTTTCTTTGATGAAAAATGAATCTGAAAAATTACCATTTTCTTAAATATTTTGATTTTTTGGTTTCATAATTTGATGAAAAATGAGAGGTTATGTAAAAAATAGGTTTTAAGTATTTCTTAATATTTACAAAATCTTTGTCCTCTGTTTCTTGTATTTTCTTTGATGTCTTTATATTTTTTCATAATATATATTATTATTATTTGATGAAAAAATTCCTTTCTCTCTATTTCTCGGTGAATGAAAGGTTAGGTAAAAATAGTTTTTAAACATAATCGAAGAAAGGGCTTAAAATCTATTTTACCTACTTTTTGGATATAAATTTTTCATCAAAGAAAATACAAAACTCAACTCCGAGAAAAGGTTTTCTGTTAATATTAAGTTTAAAACTATTTTTATCTTAGGAGGAAATGAAGGGAATTTCTGAAGATTAAGAAATATTTAAAATATTTATTTTTACCTAATCTCTCATTTTCATCAAATGATATACATAATGAAAAATAGTATTTATATACTCATTTTCATCCCAAGTGATCCTATTAGATAAAGACTGACAGAATCTCAGAAATTAATAAAAGTATTAAAAGACAAGCTAGTGTGAACATATAGAATAAAAATATGCTAGAAAGGTTAATAGAACACTGATAGACTTAGGGGATGGAGTTGAACAAGGAATGGGAATTATAAATATTAAAAATGAAAATTTAATAAAACAGGATAATATTATTAAACAAATAAAAGATAGTTTAACCCGAGAAAGCCCAATGTCACCTAGAGGTGACAGATTTTTAAATATTCATATTTATTGCCCAGTTATAGAAGTTACCCTAATAATACCTTTTCTATGATCCTTCACACTTCCATTTTCTATATTTCATTGATATCTGGAGACTGGAAATCTTTTGTTTACCTTAGTCTCTACAGCTGAGCAAAGGAGATTAATTTGCCATTTTTTTATCCTTCTTCAAATATTCCACTACAATGTCTTCCTGCAGAATCAAGAGGTAGGTGAAAAGTTTTTTTAACTGTTTTCCCACTCATGAATATCTAATGAAGATACCACCATGTTCAGAATCAAAATACCTATTGGAAAACATAAAGATAATCAAACAAAATCTTTGACTGTCACCTGTGTAGGTGACATTAGGCACTACAGTAACTATATAGTACAGTTTCCACTGCATACATATACTTCTTTTCTTGTTTCAGTTTGACTCTTCATGAGATTCTAGAATTAATTTAGAAGGATTATGACAGTGATAATGAAGGAAATAGCTTCAGAACTAGTGAAATAAAGGAAATTATCCAGATTCCACCAAATGATGCTGAAGAAACTGATGAAGACTCTGATGATGAAAATGAAGGAAATCTGAATCATCTTACCTCTGCACAACTTTTGACTGAATGTGATGTTTTGTAAATGATAGAAATGGAAGTGATATTAGAGATAACGTGATGAAATCAGAAAGATTAGTAAATTAATAAACTGGAAAGAAAAGAAGAGAAATTAGAAGGAGAATCCAAATTTTATTGGGATATTCTGTGCAAGAAATAGATATGTCAGAGACTGTAAATTTTGATGGTGAATTAGATTCACCTGTGAAATATATAATTCTGATATAATAAATCTTCTTGTAGAAATGTCGAACAAATATGCTATGAAGAAAAATCATGTACTAAATGTGACTCAAGAAGAAATGAAGGTCTATATATCTATTCTACTATTGACAGGGTATCTGACTCCTAGGTACATTAGAATGTTTTGGGAAACTAAATCAGATGTTCACAATGAACTTGTTGCAAGAAGTATTAGGAGAAGCCGGTTCCTTGAAATTCAATTCATCAATATCTTCATACTTGTGACAACTTAGATCTGCCAGAACATGACAAATTTGGGAAACTTAGGCAATACTTTGACATGTTGAATGAATCTTTCGGCAAGAATTCAAAATACCTGCTGACAAGTAATATCTCCATTGATGAAACTATGGTCCCCTATTATGGGAAGCACAGTACAAAGCAGCACATACATGGCAAGCCAATACGATTTGTTTATAAGCTCTGGTCAGCATGCTCTCCATCAGGTTATCTGATCCACCTTCATCCCTTACCAGGGGTCAAAAGCAAAAAAAAAAAAAACCACCTTCCATGCAAGACAGTATGGGATTGGGAGCTGCAGTTGTGCTGAACCTTCTTCATAAGTTGCCGAAAAATATAGATCACTACAGTTTGTACTTTGACAATTTTTTCACAGGTTTGCCTCTTCTTGACATTTTGTCAGAAATGGGACATGCAGGTACAGGAACTAACTATTAGAGAAAACAGAACAGAGAAATGTCCTCTTCCTGGATCTAAACAAATGAAGAAAATGGCAAGAGGTTCAATGGCAATGAGAACAACAGAAAATACTGCAGTTATTCAGTATTGTTACATTAGCTTCAACATCCCATGGTATGAATCCTGTAGCTAAAGTTGAGAGGGTAAGTGTTATAAATAAAAAGCGAACCAAAATCAGTGTATAGTGTCCCAAAGATATTTCAGTATACAATAAATTCATGGGAGGAGTAGACAGATTTGATGAAAATATTCAAGGACAGAGGGTTGGATTTAGAGGAAAAAAATGGTGGTTCCCTTTGTTTGCATTTGGACTGGATGCAGCATGCCACAATGCTTGGAAGATACGAAAATGACTTATCGTGACTACCGTCGTTCTATTGTACAAAGGTTTTTGGGAACCTATAAAGCACTACCAAAGAGGTGTCCAAGCAGTGGAAGTGTTGACAAAAGAGTGGACAAAATGGTGAGAAAAGACCTGGATGGAGGACATGTACTAAAGGAGCCCTGCAAGCAAAGCAGATGTGCAGAGTGTCATGAGCGAACTCGAATCAGGTGTCAGAAATGCAAAGTTGTTCTCCATATTCACTGTTGGTTTGATTTCCATACAAAAGGATAGAGATAGATTACCCAATAAGGCAAAGCATAGCACTGCATGATTTCAGTACAAAATGATAAGAGAAAACAGATTATTCAGTAAGGTGAATCGTAGCATTGTAATATTCAAGTTACTGTAGGTCAACTTTTTTGGTAATGACAGCTATACAATTTATGTTGCAGAGGAACAATTTATATTAAATATATGAATTATACTTAATTTTCCATCTCCATGCATCCTTCAGAAAGGAAAAAGAATTTACATGACCTGTATCATAGTTCAAAGATGAATAAAATCAGGTTTTGACAAATTCTGTTGTTTCATTGCCCAACGTCACCTATAGGTGACACCTATTTAATGCAAAAAGTAACTCTTATACAAAAAAGTTTTCTCAATAAAAATTGCTTAGAATTGAATTTTAAAAGCAATCTTAAAATTTTAAAAATAAATAATCATAAATAATGAAATGGGATTTAAAGGGTTAAAAATGTTTATGTTAGTCCCTCACCATCAGAAAGCCATTTTCTATGGATATAAGTACATTCTTATAGAAAATTGTAGCTATCTTGGCGTCACTTGGCCATTATGGCAGCTTAATTTTGCCTTATCAATTTATACTCATAAAAACAGTATTTTATTAATTTTCCTTTTTGTGATTGTGTAAAAATACTTATCAAATTTTGGAATTTTTCCCTTGAAAAGTAACTTTTGATGAGAGAGAAAGAGAAAGAGAGAGAGAGAGAGAGAGAGAGAGAGAGAGAGAGAGAGAGAGAGAGAGAGAGAGAGAGAGAGAGAGATAAGTTATCTTTTAAGTTCTGTAGCCTACCAAAATCCTCAATTTTAGAGGAAGTTAACCAATCATAAAACAGCCTTTCTAAAACAACTAAGTGATGCCAAGAGAGCGCTACAATTTTCTATAAGAAGGCACTTACATCCATAAAAAATGACTTCCTGATGGTGGGAGACTGATATAAACAAACAACCAAGTTTATTGGAGTTTATAAGAAAGATAAAATAGAATCCTGAGTATACTCCAGTTTATTGAAGAAGCTTGAGGGTTATCTTAAACCCAAGAATACATGGCTTTTAAAGATTTACTTAACATTGGGAGAAAAATGTGTACTTAAAGTCCACATATTCTGTTCATTCTCTCTCTCTCCCTCTCTCTCTGACTCTCTGAGGAGAGGGTGAGGTATGAGAACCACCCCCCTCCCATAACACTCTCAGCTGAACGGGTATCGTGTTTGGCTAAGGCCTTCAAAGGTGGCCTTGGGCTCCGAGTCTTAAGCCTTTGCTAAGGGTTGGTACCCTTACCGTCTGTGCTACCAGCTCTCATGTCCCTCCCACCATCCCCCTACCAGTCTCTTTCCCCGCCCGTGTGTATGCACTGCACTGACTGAGTATCGACCATGGGCTGCTTTCTTCTCTGTTTATCTTTTCCAGCTCTAACACAAATGAAAAACAATAACTGATTGTTGTGTATTGACATTTATTCTGATTGAAATATGAAAAATGTACTTACTTCACTGTGTCGTTACTTTACGATATCTTCAGCGGTTGTGACTGAATAATAACCATAAACTGTTTTTTTTTTTTTAATTCTAAATTACTAGCATTGGCAATAATTGTAAGAGGTTCCACCAACAATCTGGTAAAAGATGAAAACATAAAACAGACAAGACTAAAAACATGAGGGAGAGAGAGAGAGAGAGAGAGAGAGAGAGAGAGAAACAACTAGCGTTAATCTTATAATAACAGGCTTTGGGCGAGTTTGGGCAAGATCGGGGAAAAAAGCTGATAATGATAATAATAACAATAACAATAACTCTGTCATACTCTACTCTCGAGTGTACTTTTATTACAAAAAATCCGATATATATGATATCATTTGTTTTAGACTCGAGTATTTTATGCATTAGTAGATTTCAAAATATGTTTTTTCTGAAAAATAAATGAAAATCTATATCATAATAATATTGAAAGGACTGAAATAACACAGTTCACCCCATAAACTATAAAGACCAGAGACGTAGGAGCTGAAAAGGGTTATATTGGAGATGATCTAACTCGAATCTTCAGTATATTTATATAAATATATATAAATATATATATACATAAACACATATATAGATATAAGTTCATTTTTATTTGATATCTTTTTCCTTTAGAAAACACGTGTATCATAGATGATGTAAAATTCATAAAGGACCTAGGTTTAACTCAAAGTTTAGAGTGTCTGTTCTATAAGAAAGTTATTTTCCAAATGTCGCCACACTGATATTCGTATTGCCAAGGGGTAAATTATTATCATCACCATCATAGCTGGAAAGAGAAGGCATATAAATAGGTGACAGTGGCAGAAGGGAACTAACTGCACGTAATAATAATAATAATAAATAGTAATAATAATAATAATAATAGTAATAATAATGATAACTGATTATGTCGATAGTAAACCCTACATATATGCAGCAATTAGATTCCAAAAATAAAAATAATAATAATTAATAATAATAATAATAATAATAATAATATAATAATAATAATAATAATTTTTATTATTATTATTTTTATTATTACTATTATTATAATGAGAATGAAAAGCCATCTGAATGCTTGACTTAAGGTTGATTTAATATCGTCATTATTTATTATTATTAATAATAAACCAGTTTACTTATTATTTATTACTCCCTCTATCTCTTTATCATTATTATTGTTGGTGGACAAAGAGAGAAAGATAAAATGAGAGAGAAGAGAATAGCACTAAAGGTCACTGGGTATCAATCTTAAGTCGAGCATTCAGATGGATTTTCATTCCCAAAATATAATAATAATAATATAATAATAATAATAATAATAATAATAATATAAACCTAGGTGCCCTTTATGAATTTTACAACTATGATACACGCGTTTGTTTTCCCTAAAGGGCAAAAAGATATCAAATAAAAATGAACTTATATCTATATATGTGTTATGTATATATATATTTATATATATTTATATAAATATACTGAAGATTCGAGTTAGATCATCTCCAATATAAAAATATGTGGCGCCGTGGAGGAGTTGGTTAGGTCGTCAATAGACTTAGGTCAAGTTAAGCAACATTGGGGCTGGTCAGTCGTTGGATGGGTGACCACTCTCCTCGGCGTTGATTCCTTGGGAAAGGATCTTTACCATAATTTCCTCAGTCTACTCAGCTGTAAATGAGTACCTATCCCTGATGGGGTAGGGTCCAGCTATGGGTTAAATAGCAAAACTCAGCAATGATGGAAAAGAAATGAAGGAATAAACGACAACGACGTAAATGGAACCTCTGGCAACAGAGGAGCCCTCGTCCGGCAACCAGGTATTCAACCCAATTGTAGGGGAAGACGGTCAGGTACTTGGAGGTCGTCATCCAGCAACTGATCACAACAACAACAGTAATCAACAGCCTGAGATTGGAGCTACAGAGGCAAAAAGGAAGAAATGGACAGAGAAGAAAATAAGGAAATATGGAGATGCTACATCAGAAGCAACCCGCAGAGAGGATATAGAAGAAGATGATCAACATCTGGAATGAGAGAATAACACCCCCCAAACAGAGCAGAGGCTGGCAGACCAAGTAAGGAACATAAAGAAAAAGAACTGGCTCTCCCCAACAGAAAGAGAAGAACTGGAAAGGGAAATGTCACACGACAACGAATTACACGAAGACGAACTGAGAGACGATGCCACAGGAAGACAACAGGGAGGATGAAGTATCAAACAACGACACACGAAGAAACACCGACGAAGTAACAGAGAGGACGGAATGGGTAGAAAAGATTAGACAATGGATGGAGCCAGATACAGAGAGAACAAAGATCCCCTCCATGAAAGCCTACAACACCAAGAAATTAAAGGAGAAACAAGTGTGAGTCAATGAAATAATGGGCCTAATACACACCACCAGTATCACAGAAACAAATAACTTGACATATGCAGGAGCAAGATTAGTAGCAGAACTGATGGGGATTCGAACACCACACCACCGTCACAACCAACCCAACAGAAACAAAACAGCAACCTCCTTGGAAAAGGCGCCTGGAAAAGCAAATCATGGTGAGAGATCTGACTTGAGTAAACTAAAAAGAGATGGCAGAAAAAAGGCTGAGAAGCAAGAAAACAAGGAGGAACTCAACGAGAAATTACAAAGTACAAGAGAGGGGGACTAAAAACACACAATAGAAGATGTAAAACAGAGGCTTAAGGCCAAAGCACACAAGATCCAACGGTACATGAACAGGAATAAGGGATACCAACAGAACAAACTATTCGGCAACCAACCAGAAAAGACTATACAGCAACTAAGAGGGGAAGACGACCACCAGAGAAATTCCTGAAGCCGAACCAAGTAAGAGACTATGGGAAAACATATGGAGCAATCCGGTATCACACAACAAACATGCAACATGGCTCCAGGAAGTCAAGGAAGAAGAAACAGGGAGAATAAAACAAGATTCACAGACATCACGACAGACACAGTCAGACACCAACTAAAGAAAATGCCAAACTGGAAAGCCCCAGGTCCCGATGAAGTCCATGGATACTGGCTCAAAAACTTCAAGGCCTACACCCACGAATAGTCAGAACAACTCCAGCATTGTATCTCAAATCACCAAGCACCCAAATGGATGACCACAGGAAGAACATCCTTAGTACAAAAAGACAAGAGTAAGGGAAATATAGCCCAGTAATACAGGCCTATCACTGCCTACCAATAATGTGGAAGTTACTAACAGGGATCATCAGTGAAAGGCTATACAAACTACCTAGAGAGACAAACCACCATCCCCCACCAACAGAAAGGCTGCAGAAGGAAGTGTAGGGGCACAAAAGACCAGCTTCTGATAGACAAAATGGTAATGAAGAACAGTAGGAGAAGGAAAACCAACCTAAGCATGGCATGGATAGACTATAAGAAAGCCTTCGACATGATACCACACACATGGCTATAGAATGCCTGAAAATATATGGGGCAGAGGAAAATACCATCAGCTTCCTCAAAAATACAATGCGCAACTGGAATACAATACTTACAAGCTCTGGAATATAGACTAGGCAGAGGTTAATAATCAGGAGAGGGATCTTCCAGGGCGACTCACTGTCCCCACTACTCTTCGTAGTAGCCATGATTCCCATGACAAAAGTACTACAGAAGATGGATGCCTGGGTACCAACTCAAGAAAAGAGGCAACAAAATCAACCATCTGATGTTCATGGACGACATCAAGCTGTATGGTAAGAGCATCAAGGAAATAGATACCCTAATCCAGACTGTAAGGATTGTATCTGGGGACATCAGGATGGAGTTTGGAATAGAAAAATCCGCCTTAGTCAAACATACAAAAAGGCAAAGTAACGAGAACTGAAGGGATAAAGCTACCAGATGGGTAGCAACATCAAAACACATATAGATGAGACAGGATACAAATACCTGGGAATAATGGAAGGAGGAGATATAAAAACACCAAGAGATGAAGGACACGATCAGGAAAGAATATATGCAGAGACTCAAGGCGATACTCAAGTCAAAACTCAACCGGCGGAAATATGATAAAAGCCATAAACACATGGGCAGTGCCAGTAATCAGATACAGCGCAGGAAGGTGGAATGGACGAAGGCAGAACTCCGCAGCATTGATCAGAAAAACCAGGAAACAAATGACAATACACAAAGCACTACACCCAAGAGCAAATACGGACAGACTATACATAACACGAAAGGAAGGAGGGAGAGGACTACTAAGTATAGAGGACTGTTGTCAACATCGAAAACAGAGCACTGGGGCAATATCTGAAAACCAGTGAAGACGAGTGGCTAAAGATGGCATGGGAAGAAGGACTAATAAAAGTAGACGAAGACCCAGAAATATACAGAGACAGGAGAAAGACAGAAAGAACAGAGGACTGGCACAACAAACCAATGCACGGACAATACATGAGACAGACTAAAGAATTAGCCAGCGATGACACATGGCAATGGCTACAGAGGGGAGAGCTCAAGCAGGAAACTGAAGGAATGATAACAGCGGCACAAGATCAGGCCCTAAGAACCAGATATGTTCAAAAGTACGATAGACGGAAATAACATCTCCCATATGTAGGAAGTGCAATACGAAAAATGTAAACCGCATAAACCCAAACATAGCAAGTGAATGCCCGGCCACTTGCACAGAACCAGTACAAAAAGAGGCATGATTCAGTGGCAAAAGCCCTCCACTGGAGCCTGTGCAAGAAACATCAGCTACCTTGCAGTAATAAGTGGTACGAGCACCAACCTGAGGGAGTGATAGACGATCAGGCAAAGATCCTCTGGGACTATGGTATCAGAACGGATAGGGTGATACGTGAAAATAGACCAGACGTGACATTGATTGACAAAGTCGAGAAGAAAGTATCACTCATTGATGTCGCAATACCATGGGACACCAGAGTTGAAGAGAAAGAGAGGGAGGGAAAAAATGGATAAGTATCAAGATCTGAAAATAGAAATAGAAGGATATGGGATATGCCAGTGAAATCGTACCCATAATCATAGGAGCACTAGGCACGATCCCAAGATCCCTGAAAAGGAATCTAGAAAAACTAGAGGCTGAAGTAGCTCCAGGACTCATGCAGAAGAGTGTGATCATAGAAACGGCACACATAGTATGAAAAGTGATGGACTCCTAAGGAGGCAGGATGCAACCCGGAACCCCACACTATAAATACCACCCAGTCGAATTGGAGGACTGTGATAGAGAACAAAAAAAAAAAAAAAAAAAAAAAAAAAAAAAAAAAAAAACCCCCCCAAAAAAAAAAAAAAAAAAAAAAAAAAAAAAAAATAATAATAATAATAATAATAATTATTATTGTTATTATTACTATTTTTATTATTTTATTATTATTATTATTATTATTATTATTATTATTATTATTATTATTATTATTATTATTATGTATTATTAATATTGGTGGACAGAGAGAGAGAGGAGAGAGAGAGAGAGAGAGAGAGAGAGAGAGAGAGGAGCAATAAATAATAAGTAAACTGGTTGTTAATAATAATAATAAATAATGACGATATTAAATCAACCTTTAAGTCAAGCATTCAGATGCTTTTCATTTCTATAATAATAAATAATAGTAATAATAATAAAATAATAATAATAATAATAATAATAATAATAATAATAATAATAATAATAACTTTATTATATATTTTAATAAATGTATTATATAAATAAAAATATCATATTGAACATTATATTATTAGTTTTTATTATTATTTAATTGGTAGGGCGATTTAAAGTCATTTCTCAAGTCAAAAAAGGTGGTGGTAGAGAGAGAGAGAGAGAGTGGTAAGTGGCGTCAAGTGCATCTACTTACATTTGAGAGAGGAGAGAGATGGTAAGTGGCGTCAATTGGACCTATTACATTTGTTGTGACATCATGCTCTGCCCTTGCGCTGTTGACCTTGAGCGTCCACTTGGCTCGTGATCCCCTTCTCCCCACCCAATACTATCAGCCTAGATTAATGCATATGCACCGCACCGACTGAGTATAATCTACTTCCCTGTTTTATCCTTTCTTTTTTATTTGTCTCGTTTAGTTGTATTTTATTTTATTATTATTATTATTATTATTATTATTATTATTATTATTATTATTATTATTATTATTATTATTATTATTATTATTATTATTATTATTACTATTGAATCTACTTGCTATATATAGAAGGGTTACTATCAATTTAATCATTATTATATTTGAATGTATGAGAGGGAGAATGTATAAATAAGACAGATAAAAAAAAAGTTAGTATAAGAGAGAGGGGTAGATAAGACTTACATCTTCAGCTGATATTCCACATTCAAACCTATACCTACCATTTAGTATTCTATTTTTTTGATAAGCATTTTAATGAAAAAAAAAATGATATTGGATAAAAAATAAATAATATATATAAATAAGATATATTTATTTATTTCTTATATATATATTATTTATTATTTATATATAGGCTGTATTTTTGGTAATATAAATTTGTATTTTGCATAAATAAAAGTATTTATGTACCAGTAAATTATTTAGGTCTTCTTCATTTCTTATTCATATTTCTATCCATCTGTATACAGTATTTATTTCTCTACAGATTGGTGAATACATCTTCATTTAATGGAAAGCAGACAAAGGTTAAAGGATAGGATTTTTATTGATGTAATGATAATGTTTTCTTTTATTTTTTACTGAAAGAAAGAAAGAATAAAAAAAATATGCCCCTTTTGCCAGCATATGAAGATTATTTCCAATAATAAATAAAGTGTTTAGTTAATGTTCTATTTTATTTTAATTAATTTCCAATATATTACAATACTATTTTGGTAAAAAAACCCATTTTGATTAAGTTTTGGATACCTGAAAAAAATATATAATTCTTAGCATATGTAGTGCCACATAGGGTACACATTGCTCATTCAGAGAGTCCCCTGTGAACTATATATGGAGCACATTGCAATCAACGTGTTAATGCTTGCAATTAAGTGAAATAATATATACAAAATTTCATGAATTCCACAAAACATTTATATTTCATAATGTATATATATTGCTTATCTTTTGAGACTTCCAAAACAATCAATTGGTATAATTGAAAATGGTTTCTGTATTTTATTTTTTATTGATGAAAAAAAAAAATAATATTGATCACAATTAAAGCTTTTTAAGAATTTTATTACAGTAATCACTCCACAGACATTTTGTTTTTTGTTTTTTCTTGTATTTAAGGACAGATTCAATTGCAAATTCAATTTTTTTTCCCTGAAAATCTTTAGTTATTAAATAATCAGTTTGTTTATTCACTCCCATGTAATCCAATGTAATAAAAAATATATAAAAAACATACAATTTAAAATATCACTCATAGGAGAGAATTTATTTATGTCAATATGAATGGGAATACAATTTTCTTTTATAGAATATCCCTCAATTTATATTTTCACAGCAAAATCAGACCTATAATATGAAGAATATATGAAATTCAAACTGAATTCGATAATTACAAAAACTTTTGATGTATTGTTAAAATATTTATCTGCACACGACACTATCGGGCATGATTTATTTACAATAGATTGTTTTATAAACTTAAATATTCTAATAGTGTCATATTTTTCATTATTAAAAATATCATTAACTTTAATGATATTGTAATTATCTTTAGTATTATCAAAAAAGGTATCATATGTTCTAATGTTGTTGTTATCCCGTAACTTCATGACATTTTTTGATAATCTTATTTTCTTTTTATATTTTTTCGTTTCTGATGTTTACCCATATCACATTTTTGTTTTTTACATAAATATTGTCTTTTTTTTGAGCTTAATATTTTACTGAACCTTTTTTTTACTGGCCTCAAGGCATTCTTTTCCAGGAATGGTTCTTGGCCTATTTCAGTCAGTCTCGGAGTGTTCTCTGTCACTGTCGGTTTTTCCAGGAAAGTTTTCCACCTTCCCTGGAAATGGTTGTTCTTGGCCTATTTCCCGTCGATACCCGGAGTGTTCTCTGTCCAAGTTGGGTTTTCCCAGGAAAGTTTCCACCTTCCCTGGAAATGGTTGTTCTTGGCCTATTTTCCGCCGGTCTCGGAGTGTTCTCTGTCCAAGTTGGGGTTTTCCATGGAAAGGTTCCACCTTCCCTGGAAATGGTTGTCTTGGCCTATTTCCGTCGCTCCTCGGGTGTTCTCTGGCAAGGTCGGATTTTCCATGGATTGTTCCACCTTGCCTGGAAATGGTTGTGCTTGCCCTATTTCCATCGGGCTCGTATCGTTCCCTGTCAATGTCGGAAGCGTTTGCACAGTGTTGAAACTATCGATTTGGAATGTTTCCTTACCTAAACACATTTCCATTAGAGTAAAATCTAATGGAAAGTTTTCCTTTTCCAGAAATGATTCCACCTTGCCTGGAAATAGTTGTTCCACCTTGCCTGGAAATGGTTGTGCCTTTCCCTATTTCCCTGAAATGGTTGTTCCTTGGCCATTTCCGCCGAACTCTGGAGTGTTACCTGCCAATGTCGGGTTTTCCAGGGATGGTTCCACCTTCCCTGGAAATGGTTCTTGGCCTATTTCCGCCGGTCTCGAAGTATTCTCTTTCGTTGGGAATGTCGGAAGCGTTTGCACGTGTTTGTTGTTTGAAACTACCGATTTGGGTAGTTCTTTTCCTAAACACATTTCCATTAGAGTAAAATCTAATGGAAAGTTTCCTTTTTTGGAAATGATTCCATCTTGCCTAGAAATGGTTGTGCTTGCCCTATTTCCATCGGGCTCATATCGTTCCCTGTCAATGTCGGAAGCGTTTGCACAGTGTTGAAACTATCGTTTGGAATATTTCCTTACCTAAAATTTCCAGTAGAGTAAAATCTAATGGAAAGTTTTCCATTTCCAGAAATGATTCCAGCTTGCCTGGAAATGGTTGTGCTTGCCCTATTTCAACCGGTCTCGCATCGTTCCTTGTCAATAGAAATGTCGGAAGCGTTTGCACAGTGTTTGCAGTGTTCTCTGAAAAATTTAGTTTCCTGTCTGTATTTATATCACCTATTGAATTTATGTAAGTATGAGGGTCCATTTGATGCATTATTGGTGGAAAATCTAATATAAAACTATCATGCATCGATAGTTTTCATTCAGAACACATTTCCATTAGGGAAAATTTTTCCATTGTATCTGGCAAAGGTATGACCGTATCTTGGTAAAGACTCTTCAAAGGGGTTGGTTCATATATATATACCAAACTATGTCTGCAAAGTGTGTGCATCAAAAAAAAGTCTAGCAGGAAGAAAGAATCAAACCTCATTGACCCAGCTCTGTAAAGTAGGAAGGAAGAATCAAACCTCATTGACCCAGTTCTCTTGACCCTAGAGCGACCCAGAGGACTTGGTTCTTTTATTTGTTTTGTTTGGTTGATATTTTAATTTTATTATTATTATTATTATTATTATTATTATTATTATTATTATTATTATTATTATTATTATTATTATTATTATTATTTATTATTATTATTAATATTATTATTATTATTATTATTATTATTATATTGGGAATGAAAAACCATCTGAATGCTTGACTTAAGATTTATACAAAATTACATAAATCCTATATTTTATTTTATTATTATTATTGGTTTTACTAATAAAGTGACTATTGCTCATACATTACATTTTTTAGAGTAAAGTAATTGAATATCAATTTTATATAAGTATAAATAAATAAATAAATAAATAAATAAATAAATAAATAAAAAAATAAATAAATAAATAAATGATAAACCTGATCCTGCCAAATATCAGTGGAAAAAATAGGCTTAAATAAAATATTAGTAAAAGAATAAATTTATTGATAACAAGATTTTCTTTTTTTTTAGATATTATATTTTTGACAATTGCTTCAGTATCCATATCATTATTATTTTGTACAGGATAAGTGAGAGAGAGAGAATAGCACTAAAGGTCACTGAATATCAATCTTAAGCCAAGCATTCAGATGATTTTCATTAATAATAATAATAATAATAATAATAATAATAATAATAATAATAATATTTTTATTATTATATTATTATTCTTAATGAAAATCCATCTGAATGCTTGACTAAGATTGATACTCAGTGACCTTTAGTGCTATTCTCTCTCTCTCACTTTATTTCTCTCTCTCTCTCTCTCAAAAGTTATTTTTTAAGGGAAAGATTCCAAAATTGCTATTGCACTGTGTTGCATAATGTGTAAATGTACTCTTGTGAATGCATTTGTAACTTATTACTATACTTTCTCTCTTAGAATTAGGTTCTCCTAACTAGCTTTTTGCCTTCTGGTTTTGCAAATATACCATTGTTATCATCATGAGTTTTGAAACATCCCCGCCTTTAGATTCTATTGAAACAAAAAATTTCATTTCCATTTTTATCATAAACCATTTTTATCATAAATAAATAAATAAATAAGCAGACGAGGAGAGGGGGGAGTATAACATCGCATTCTATTTTACACATTGTGATTATAATATTTGTAGGTGAAAACAATAACATTAAAAAAATTATCATACGACCTTATTCCCATTTATAAATATATAAATAGAAGGTTTTCAACCCTTTGAAATTCTATTTTCTTGCTTAATTTATTTTTGAGGAAAGAAACATATCAGTATAAAAGAAAATGCATTAAAAGATGTCATTATAGCTAGAAATGCAAACATCTTTTTAAGGATAACAATAGAACCATAATATATATATGTGTGTGGCTGACAACTATATTTTATTATTTATTCAATTTTATTTACACCTAGTTTGGTGTCATCTGCAAATTTGACTATCCTGCTCATTAAGCCTACATCAATGTACCATTTTTATTATTTGGTTCATATTTATTATTATTATAATAAATATGAACCAAATAATAAAAATATATTATTTGGTTAATTTTTATAAAATAAAAAAAATATGTATAAACATAAATGGAAAAAAATGTATTTTAACAATCCGATACCTACAATTGATATCTTTAACGTAAATAAAAAGCAAGATAAGACCAAGAGGAGAGCGAGAGAGAGAGAAAAAAAAAATATACCCAGAGTTGAAGACACGAGAGGGAATAGCACCCAAGGTCACCGAGTCTGAGATTGCATTGACTCAACAGGCCCTTGTTATCTATCCCTCGGGGGAGAGTGGGAGGGAGGAAGTGTACTTAGGAGGCTTAGATTAGCGGGGTTGAAAATCAAGCTAGCCAAGTGCTCGTTCTTGAAAAAGCAGATCACATATCTAGGTCACGTCATATCTAAGGAAGTGGTTAGAGTAAATGACGATATAGTCAAAGCAGGCCGTAGAGGGGGGGGGGGTGGGGGGGGGGGGGGGGGGCAATAAGTTCTCGTTCTCTGATTACGAGGTTACCAGGAAGGAATACATATAGTGCCCATGAGACGCTCATGGCCTTTATCAGCGGGTGGGGTAATGGGAACAAGTGCATGCACTCATTCTTATGTACCTCTTTTGAATGCGAGTTTTGATAAAACAAAAAAAAAATATTGACAACTCAACTGCTTTAAAATTTATCCCATTATTATCAATATATAGATAACTTATATATCAAACAAATAAAAATATCATTGTAAATATTTTAGAAAAGTGAAATGAAACTGTTTAAATGGTTTTAATCTGTTTATTATATTATTCTTTATATGCATTTTCTTTTATTCCTGCGATTAAATATTAAGAAATTAAAAAATATCCCCTATGATTTTCTTCATCAGGAGTTGCTTAAAATACAATAGTATTCCATGTTATTTAGTTTTCTTTAAAAACAAAATATATAGAAAATGGGGTTTAGTCAAGAATTATTTTGGGGTTTGGTTGACATATTAAAAAAACTGCCTAAAATTTATTCAGAAATGATTAGTATTATTATTATTTAATATCATTATTATTTATATTGCGACCATAATAATTTAACAACAATTATTTTTATTTTTTTGGTAAATAAAATCAACTTTTATTTTTATTTTTTGGTAAATAAAAATCAATTATCTATTTTATTATTTTTTAATGTAAATAAAAATCAATTATCCTTTTTATTATTTTTATTTAATTGTATGTATTTAAGTTAAATATTTTCTATAACAAAAATAGAATCATTTAACTTAAATTAACATTAAATTCTACAGTTAGACCTAATCGTCATTTTAGTCGCCCGTTAGACCTAAAAATGCCATTTTCCTTATTAGTTACAACATATATATATATATATATATATATATATATCATATATATATATATATCTATATATATATATATATATATATAGATATATATATATATATATATATATATATATATATATATAGATATATATATATATATATATATATATATATATATATATATATATATATATATATATATATATATATATATATATATATATATATGACTGGTAAAATGTTCTGTAACAACAGAATTCCATTTAATAAAAGGAGCCCATAAAAACACCAAAATGTAGAGAGAAAAGTACTATATTTCAGAGACTGCTGTCTCTCTCTTCAGGTATATGAATGAGAAAAGTTTACAGAAAAGGTGGTATTTATACCAAGAGATTCGTCCACAAGTAAGCCAATTTAGGTCACCCCGCTGATAATCTTCCTTTAATCTTCTTAAGCGTTGGTTGAATGAACACTGCGTCGACGATGTCCCGATGTCCAATTCCCTTTTGAGATGTTCATTACTGCTTCTCTTTTATTAAGGCCGATTCCATCATTTGACTCTTGTACCGGCAGTTGCTGCTATAAATTACACGTGACATATTCCAGTTTATTCTATGGTTATGTTCATTTATATGGTTGAAAATAGCCGAGTTCTGTTGTCCATACCTAACTGACCGTTTGTGGGTGTATTAACTCTGGGGAAGTGATTTACCTGAAAATCCGATGTAAGATTGGTCACAGTCCTGGCATTGGATCTCATATACCCCAGAGTCTTTGGGCGATGTCTTTTGTTGGACGTTAATCAGGGATTTGGCTAAGGTATTTGGGTAGGTAAATGCAAAAGGGTTGGATTTCCCCAAGGTGGTGAGTTACTCTCTTAATCGTCTCCAGTGGGGAATTTTTATTTTATTGTTGGGTGTGTCTCTGGTCTTGTCTTTAGGGGGTCGGTAGAAAAATTACGTTTGCTTTTTTGAATTGCTTTCTCAATTATATGGTCAGGATACTTTAAAGATGAAAGATGCTTGCGAATTAGTTCAAATTCTTTTTCCAGGAAATCTGGGGAACAAATTCGTAAGGCTCTTAAAAATAGGTTGCTAGCTACACTATCTTGATATTATTGTCATGATAGCTAAAGTAGTGAATATATGAAAGTGAGAACGTTGGTTTTCTGTATATGGTAAATTTGTATTCTGTCGTGTCTCTGATTATTAAAACATCAAGAAAAGGAATTTGTTGTCTGTTTCCCATTCAACTTTAAATTTGATGCTGGGCACTAATGCGTTTAATTTTGAGAGGAATCATTAAAATTACCCCACTTATTATCCCAAAATGTTAGTATGTCATCCACGTATCTCATCCACAGCATGTTTTTGGGTTTTATTGCATTTATTACTGTAGTTTTCAAAGTATTCCATGTACAGATTGGCTTAAATAGGACTTAAAGGACTACCCATACTACACCCAAATCTTTGCTTGTAGAATGATTCCCCGAATGAAAATACGTTTATTAGATGCACATAATTCAACTAACTTTATTATTTTGTCAAGTGCCAAAGGGAAATGATCTGAATAGGGGGATAATTTTTCCCTTAAAAACTGAAGAACGTCCTGTACTGGTACTTTTGTGAATAGGGAGTCTACGTCCAGGCTTAAAAGTTTTATGTTGTGAAGTGGTATATGTGCTTTCTGAATTTGTGACAAAAGTCTTCCGAATGTTTGATGTGGCTGGGAGAAAAATTGCCTAAAAAAGGAGAAAGGAGGCCAGCTAACCATTTAGAAATTTTGTAATTGAAAGCTCCGGCATGAAACGATGGGTCTGAATGGAAGATTGTCTTTGTGAGTTTTGGGAAGACCATAAAAGTAGGGTAATTTAGGATTAATTACTTTAAATTTCTCTAATAGTTTCAATACTCTTTTAGTCTTGGCCAATTAATCTTACTTTCTGAAAAAATTCTGTGGGAACGTTCTGGAGGGGATTTTTCGTCAGTTTTTCGTAAGTATTTGTGTCGCTAAGGAGCTGGTTGATTTTGTCGAGGTAGAAGTCTTTGTCCATTATTACAATTTTGCCGTCTTGTCGGATCTACTTATTATAACATCTAACTTTTTTAGCGAGTGGATGGCTATCATGAACCTGCGGGGAACAGGATATTTCTTATGAAGGTCAGTTAAAGCATTTAGTAACACTCCTTTTAAACATATCTCTTCACAGCCGTGACGAAAAATCCCCTCCAGAACGTTCCCACAGAATTTTTTCGGAAAGTAAGATTAATTGGCCAAGACAAAAACGAGTATTGAACTATTAGAGAAATTTAAAGCAATTAATCCTAAATTACCCTACTTTATGGTCTTCCCAAAACTCACAAAGACAATCTTCCATTCAGACCCATCGTTTCATGCGCCGGAGCTTTCAATTACAAAATTTCTAAATGGTTAGCTGGCCTCCTTTCTCCTTTTTTAGGCAATTTTTCTCCCAGCCACATCAAACATTCGGAAGACTTTTGTCACAAATTCAGAAAAGCACATATACCACTTCACAACATAAAACTTTTAAACCTGGACGTAGACTCCCTATTCACAAAAGTACCAGTACAGGACGTTCTTCAGTTTTTAAGGGAAAAATTATCCCCTAATCAGATCATTTCCTTTGGCACTTGACAAAATAATAAAGTTAGTTGAATTATGTGCATCTAATAACGTATTTTCATTCGGGGAATCATTCTACAAGCAAAAATTCGGGTGTAGTATGGGTAGTCCTTTAAGTCCTCTATTTTAGCAATCTGTACATGGAATACTTTGAAACTACAGTAATAAATGCAATAAAACCCAAAAACATGCTGTGGATGAGATACGTGGATGACATACTAACATTTTTGGATAATAAGTGGGGTAATTTTAATGAATTCCTCTCAAAATTAAACGCATTAGTGCCCAGCATCAAATTTAAAGTTGAATGGGAAACAGACAACAAAATTCCTTTTCTTGATGTTTTAATAATCAGAGACACGACAGAATACAAAATTTACCCATATACAGAAAACCAACGTTCTCACTTTCATATATTCACTTACCTTACCTTACAGACCTTACATCTTGTTCGGGTTGCCCCAGGTCCCTCAGTGTGAGGCACCTCTAATGTCTACCAGAGAGTTGCTAGTACATCTTCCGGTATATTTTGCATCTTCCAATCTTGGATGGTCTGGGATGCAGTTTAGATATTTGTCGAGCTTATTCTTAAACACATCTACGCTCACTCCTGATATATTCCTCAGATGAGCTGGCAACGCATTGAATAGACGCTGCATTAATCGAGCTGGTGCGTAGTGATAATGTCCTGTGTGCTTTCCTTATTTTTTCCTGGTATAGTTTTGGGCACTATTAATCTACCTCTGCTTGCTCTTTCTGATATTTTTAGTTCCATGATATTTCTGCTATTCCTTCTATCTGTTTCCATGCCTGAATTATCATGTAGCGTTCTCTTCCTTTCCTTTCTAGACTATATAATTTTAGAATTGTAGTCTTTCCAGTAGTCAAGGTCTTTAACTTCTTCTATTCTAGCTGTAAAGGACCTTTGTACACTCTCTATTTGTGCAATATCCTTTGATAGTGTGGGTACCATATCATATTGCAATATTCAAGTGGACTACGAACATATGCTTTTAAAAAGCATAATCATGTGTTCAGCTTTTCTTTTTTTGTTTTGAAGTGCCGTAACAACATTCCCATTTTTGCTTTACATTTTGCCAACAGAGTTGCTATTTGATCATTGCATAAACATGTTCCTATCATCATCACACCAAGGTCTTTAACTGCTTCCTTATTTGTGATTGTGCTCATTATTAGGTCCCTTATAACCATATAGCTTTCTTTCTCTGTCTCCATAATTTATTGATTCAAATTTATCAGAGTTAAATACCATCCTATTTACCTCTGCCAATCATATACTTTGTTAAGGTCTCTTTGTAGAACGTTCCTATCTTCATCACAAGTAATTTCTCTACTTATTCTTGTGTCATCTGCGAAACTACTCACTACCGAATCCTTAACATTATTGTCTATGTCAATCATAATAACAAACAGTATTGCAGCTAACACCGTACCTTGCGGCACACCGGCCGGATATTACCTTGGCTTCATCCGATTTCTCGTCATTTGCAATAACTATCTGTTTTCTGTTGTGTAAAAATTCTTTTAACCATCTTCCTACTTTATCCACGATATTGTGTTTTCTAATTTTCTTCGCTAATATACTATGGTCTACTTTATCAAAGCTTTTGCAAAGTCTAAATAAACCACATCTGTTTCATTTCCGCTTTTCATATTTTTGAATATGTTCTCGCTGGTGGACTAACAGTTGGGTTTGTGTACTTTTTCCGGGTACGAAACCATGTTGTCCTTTATTAAACAAATTATTTTTTATAAATGTTTCATAATATTTTTCTTCATTACCCTTTCATACACTTTCATAATATGTGATGTTAGACTCACAGGCCTATAATTACTTGCCTCTAGTCTGATCCACTTTTGAAAGTAGGGGTAATATATGCTAATTTGGGTGCTCATCATAAATCTTGCCTGTATCTACACTTTGTCTTAATAATATTGCAAGTGGCTTTGCGATAGAATGAACTACTTTCTTTAACAAAATAGCAGGAATTGCATCAGGCCATGCAGCAGCTCCATTTTTAATTTCATTAATAGCCTGCACAATATCAGCTTCATTAATGTCTATGTCAGCTAAATATTCACTATTTTCATCCCTTACTTCTATATCAGTTGTCTTCATTATCTATTCTAGGGTGAATTCTTTCTTATATCGTTCTGCCAGTATGTTGCAATTTCCTTTTTTTCATTCGTTAATCTCCCTTCAATTCTTAGAGGGCCTATTTTTATTCTTCTTTTATTCATCTTCTTCGCATAGAGTATATAGTTGGGGATTTTGCTTGATATTTAATAGGGTTTTTTCTTCCAAGTCCCGTTTTTCATTTTCTTTTGATTGTATAATCTTTTTGTTTGTCTGCCATTTTTCTATCTTACTTTTTAGTTCTATAACTTTCCATGCATTTTTTTTTTTTGCTAGACCTTTTTTCCACTTTCTGATTTTCTGGAACAAGATCCTTCTGTCTCTTGGTATGCATGACTGATGTTTACTTTTCTTCTTCGGTATATATTTATCCACTATTTTCTCTAATATTTTATATAACATCTCCGTATTTACCTTTATGTCATCACTTAGAAATATTATCCCATCCCAATCTTTGTTTAATTCTTCATTTATTTCTGACCATTTTATATTTTTACTGTAGAAGTTGTATTTTCCATATCCTTCCCACTTTTCATTCTTGCTTATCTCTGTTTTCACTTGCTTTGGAATGGACTGTTAATTCTATGACATTATGGTCTGAAATACTCGCATTATAAACTATTATTTCTTTAACATAATTCATCTCGTTCACAAATACTAGGTCTAAAGTATTTTCCTTTCTTGTTGGCAGGTGATTTATTTGTTGAATGTTGTATTCTAGTAGCATATCTAATAGCTTTTCGAATTGCCTCTTATCTTCTGCACTACTTTAGCTATCATGACAATAATATCAAGATAGGTGTAGCTAGCAACCTATTTTTAAGAGCCTTACGAATTTGTTCCCCAGATTTCCTGGAAAAAGAAATTGAACTAATTCGCAAGCAACTTTCATCTTTAAAGTATCCTGACCATATAATGAGAAAGCAATTCAAAAAAAGCAAACGTAATTTTCTACCGACCCCCTAAAGACAAGACCAGAGACACACCCAACAATAAAATAAAAATTCCCCACCTGGAGACGATTAAGAGAGTCAACTCACACCCTTGGGAAATCCAACCCTTTTGGCATTTACCTACCCAAATACCTTAGCCAAATCCCTGATTAACGTCCAACAAAAGACATCGCCCAAAGACTCTGGGGTATATGAGATCCCATGCCAGGACTGTGACCAATCTTACATCGGATTTACAGGTAAATCACTTCCCCAGAGATTAATACAACACAAACGGTCAGTTAGGTATGGACAACAGAACTCGGCTATTTTCAACCATATAAATGAACATAACCATAGAATAAACTGGAATATGTCACGTGTAATTTATAGCAGCAACTGCCGGTACAAGAGTCAAATGATGGAATCGGCCTTAATAAAAGAGAAGCAGGTAATGAACATCTCAAAAGGGAATTGGACATCGGACATCGTCGACGCAGTGTTCATTCAACCAACGCTTAAGAAGATTAAAGGAAGATTATCAGCGGGGTGACCTAAATTGGCTTACTTGTGGACGAATCTCTTGGTATAAATACCACCTTTTCTATAAACTTTTCTCATTCATATACCTGAAGAGAGAGACAGCAGTCTCTTGAAATATAGTACTTTTCTCTCTACATTTTGGTGTTTTTATGGGCTCCTTTTATTAGATATATATATATATATATATAGTCTATATATATATATATATATATATATATAATATAATTATATATATTATATATATATAATATCTATATATGTATTAATAATATTATATAATATATTATTAATATATGTAAGTGTTTACATAATAAAAATATGGAATGTTAGTCCATAATATATAAAAGATTGCTTGCAGGAATGTGATCAGACTAGAGACGCTAAAGATGACGTATACAATAAGTATGTAGGCTAAGATAACATGCCGTCACCTGTAGTCATTCAATTGTTTATAAACATTAGTCCAAGCTCCCTGCTTGAGACAACTACCCCGACCTATAATTCAAACGGCCTACGTGATCTGTAGCGTGTCTCATTTGATTGTGTGTTCGTATGAAACTATGTCATTTTGTATGTATGTTAATATGTTCGAACTACTGTCTGCTCCTCATAACTTGTAACAGAGATGGTAGACAAGAGAACAGAGTTAGCTATCGTCATTAGAAGACCTGTACCTCTTTACCTAAGCTTTATCATGTAGAGGAATAGGATTAGCCATCATCATTGGCAGAAGTGATCAAGCTATCGTTATTAGAAGACTTGTACAATCATATCTGATCTTCACCATGTAAAACTTCAGAAGAATATATAATTTTTTATATTTAGTGTTTTCTACAAGAACCTCCTCACCATGAGTTTAACACATCGTCGTCATAACCAACAAGATAATACCGACTTCGTAAATGATCTACAAAACCCCCAGACACTCCATTGAAGATGGAAGTGCAATACCAACCGACTTAGCGTAATATTATCGCTAGTCTAACATTACCTCATAGGGCGCCTTATCATACAAGGCACAAGCCCTAATATTGGTGGCCAGCGTACCAGAAGAACTCTACAACGTCCTACGAAGAAAAAAACAGAATAATAAATCATGTATCATAAGAAGTCAACGACGACGGAAGCAGCAGATTCTTCAAGCAACATAGTATCATCGTTAGTGAGCGACTTCAGAAAACAACAAGAACTCTTTAACGACGACGAAAGCAAGAGATTCTTCAAGCAACTTAGTATCATCATTAGTGAATAACTTCAAGAAACAAAACCGATGTGTCCTTTTTCCTACGACAACGCAAGCTTCGTCTCTCATTAGAATCATTCAAGAAAACATCGTTAGTGAGCGTTTCCGGCACTCCAAGAAACAAACCGAACGCGTCTGCAGCATCAGATTTTCAAGGGCTCGAATCATCGAAACAACGCGCACGGGGGAAACTGAAGCCAACCAGGTCATCCGCTAAATAGAGAAGGAGGACCAAGGCCGTGTGTCGTTATCGGAACACCGTGACTTCCCACAAAAGCAAGCTAAGTACAATTTTTTATTCATTTGGAGTAACTTTGAGTGTTTCCTTTGCAGGTCGAATTTCGTTATTCCTGTGGCTGAAGTTACGAGACATTCTTAATCTTACTTTTTTACAGAAATTATCAACATCATTGAGATTTCGCTACTGCGAGTTTTTATCTTTGAGTGTCTGTTTCCAGAAGTTCTACTGAAATATCATAATCATATACTATGTTAATTTTATCATTTTGGGTGATTATTAATCCCTTACGTAACAAATCATATTAAACAGTGAATATGCGTTTACGCAGTGGACGTCTGTATTTATACAGATGCATGGATAGGGTCGTTAAGCACCGTAGTGATTAAAAAAAACACACAAAAACAAGTGGAACACCCGTACAAATCTAGATAAATTAGAGGTAACACTATTTCGGGTCATGACAATAAATGCTCCTTTGCAAAGTCCCGATCGCAGTTTTAGCCTTGAGTTTTTGAGTTATATAAAATATCGAACCTCAATGACTCAACTTAACTTTTAAAATATGGCTGGATTGCAAGGAATAACATGTCTGTAAAAAAACTTTCATCAGGCTAAATGCGCTGACCAGGATCCCTCACTATTTCAAATTTTAGCAAAGAATGAAGTACAAACAGTTAATATTGAATGCAGTAGTGATAACTTGTCTTATAGTCGCTCAGTTCCTAATAGTTCGTCATTCATTGCTTTATACGTAACCAGCAACATAATGCTAAAAACACACAATACGTTGCCGATGGTAATAAAGAGAAGGATCTTAATTATTAAAAAAAAAAAAAAAATAGAAACAGTAGCCCGTTCAGAATCAAACAAGCAAACTCGGTGACTGTGTCACCTAGTCAAGCGGTCAAGGTCAGTCAAAAACTGCCGAAGTGTTCAAAGCATAGCAAATTCCATACAATAAGCGACTCTAGCAGAGTGGGGAAAAGCGATGTTGGTTCATACATACCGATATCTTTTTGAATTAAAAAGGATTTTTCCTATGAACACACGACCGTATAAAGTAATCAGAGCAGGTTTTCGTTTTTTTTTAATACGTAAGTTATTATAAGTAGTGGTTGGATAAAGCCCGACTGTACGCGCCGTAAAAAAATTAGAATATCTTGTTATTCCTTTAGTACACGAAATATCCTGTATTACGGACTCACCGTCTGTTGTTCGAACTTCCCTAATGAGAAGTCCGGATAAGCGAGCGTTTACAGATACCTCTATAGTTATAAAAAACATTGGATCTGTATCTAGCGTAATTGTAAGATTCATCTAGGGGTATACAAAATATTATCTTACATCCGCTGCAAAAAGAAATAAGGCGTGTTTATCAAAGGGAAATCCTATAAACCTTCAAACATATTAAAATACCGTTTTGAAAAACAAAAACATGAGGAGACAGTTAATCAAAATAAGATAACTTATATAAAGGAAACTATATCATTTGTCCTCATAAATCGTAAACATTGTTCAAATGACCCAACAGAATTCTCCCACAACCGCAGTCGCACTTTGCACGCAAAATTTCGAGAAGCATGCACCCTCGAATGTCTTAGTGCGTGTAAAAAGACTTTGCTGGGAAATGAAATTTTAATCCTTCCCGACACTCTGAAATATAACGATTTCCGCGAACAAAGCCCTAAAAGTATACATATCGTGGATACGGAAGTTATAAATATCGCATTTTTTTTGTTGCTAATTTTTAATCCCGCCCAACAGTCGTAGATGAATCTCTCTGATAATCTATCTAAAGTAATATCCGTAAAGTCATTCAAGCAGAGGTGATTCAGCAGAATTTTTTTTTTTATCTTTTACCTGAATACAGGAAGTTTCTCCACTAGCGAGTGATCTCTGGGAAAAACGGATGTAATTTAACACAAAACACGGTCTAAGGACAAACATAAAGATATTTTACGTACCTTCGTTATAGATTCTCAATGAAATTTCAAAATAGAGATAAATGACGAAGTTGAAAAATGTTAGTAATAGGAGTCATTAGGAAAAAATCAAATAAGCCCATTATAATTTTTTCCCTCAAAATGTCATGCCATAAAAGATCGGATTTCGCGTATCTGCGTAGATTCTGTCGCTTAAACAAGGAAACGACTCCGATAGTTTCCAGTGCGATGTACCGACGACATCTTATCTGTGTTAGGTTAGAATAAATTTTGTTCACCAACTTGGACTTACTTAAATGCTTTTACCATATACCATTACCTAAGTGATTGTACTTCATACACCGTTTTCAGCACACTCAGGGGACATTATCAATTTTTACGTATGCCTCCGGCTTACGTTGCGCCCAGATTATAATATAGTGTTTGGAGACTTTTAAGGGATACCCTACATACTTATATGGTTGATCTTGTAATCTTTTCTAATACCTTAGAAGTACATTCACATAAAGTAGAGCTAGTGCTACAGAGACAAAGACAAATAATCTCAGAGTAAAATATCTAAATGTGAGTTTTTTAAAACCGAACATGTTGATCTAGGTTTTATGTGTCTAGTCAAGGTCTTAAAGTAGTCTATGGTAAGGTGTCGGCTATTCATAACTTTCCGGTACTTATTAACGTAAAGGGGGATACAGCACTTTTGCGCTGTAGTGGGTATTACAATCGTATGTAAATATTTGAACTCTTCAATCATGACAGCTCCTTTAACAGATCTTACGAAGAAGAGCGTAGTTTATTTATTATGGTCTGAAAAGCATCAACAGGCGTTCGATATCTTAAAAGCGGAAAATGCAGCTTACCTAACTTAAAAATCCCTGATTTAAATAAGGAATTTTTTTTTATTGCAACAGACGCCTCAGACCAAGGGGTAAGAGGGATACTACTTCAGCAATATGATAAACAGTTCTTTCCTATAGCTTTTTATTCACGTAAACTAAAGCCCTCTGAAAGTAAATATGCAGTAATAGGCAAGGAAGGGCTAGGTATCTTTAACACTAGTACATTTTAAGTTCATAATCTATGGCTATCCTGATAAAAGTCCTTACTGAACATGAGTCCTTTACCGAGTTTTTCAAAGGCTTTAATCACAGTCCAAAAGGAACTCGGTGACAAATGATCATTCAGGTTATTGGAGCCAAGATAAGATATCTACCTGGGAAAGCAAATATCATAGCTGACGCATTATCCCGCAATCCCGCACCATACAGCAAAGAACCCTTAATTGGACTAAAAGATATAGAACATCCGTGCCTATTGTTAAAACCGTATCTAAACAAGAAAATTCCTTAACCCAAGAGATCGCGAGCATTGAATATCTGGGTCGGGAGCGCAGAACTGTTAGCAAACTGCCAACAAAGCAAGTGTCAACAGCGATAAGCAACAAAACAATAAACACCAAACAATAAACACTTCGAAACGGAAACAGGGTCAGTGGCTAGGCAAAAACAATAAACACTTCGAGCAGAAACCCTAAAGAAATCAAAAGTATATTTATAGTATGTGTATCAGAATAATGTAATCAAATGTAATGTTCTATGTAGGTCTGTGACGAGGAAAACCCGAAGAACACAGCAGAGACTAACGACCAGGTATTAGTAATAATCTCTTTCATACCAATCGTCATAAACTGGTTGCATTCCGTCATCCAGTGGTTCCCTAGTATGTCACAGAAAGCCAAATCACTGTTTACTGGCCTACAATGCTTACAGATATAAAAAAGCACATATCTGATTGTAACAGTGTCATGAAAACAAGGGATACACTAAGACACCTGTCAGTTTAAGGGCCTATCCGTGCCAAATCAATCCTTGAAAGAATATACGTAGATTATTAACAAAGTTACGAGTCTGACAGAGCAAATAAACACTTCTTAGTGTTAATAGTTCCTTGACACGTTATATAGAAGTAATAGCACTAAAAACAAACACCGCAATTGAGTGCGTTAGGAATATTTATGAGTGCTAAATCAGTAAACATGGAATTCAACACAGGATAATCCGACTTCTGGTGGTGTAAATCAATAATAATCTCCATAACACGTGGTGTGAATTCCTTTCCATTAAGAAAATAATATATTATCCACCCAGAGTCAATCGGTTTGGTAGAATACCGGATAATTAAATAGGAAGTGTCAATGTTCTTACGAGTTACAACTCGTGATATGGATCCGAACTGGATTATAGCGGTTCTCGCCATTTTAAATACCTTTATCAAGTTATATCTTGTATCTATAGAATTGATGCCGCAAGTAGCCTTATACGGTACGCCGCTAGAACACTCTTCCACATATTCAAGCCAACCATTAATTTATCAATATATATATATATATATAAAAAAAAAGAAATATATAAATAAATAAATATAAAATAAAATAAAATAAATATGGATACAAGTGGAGTCAATATAATACACTCCGTAAGAAGTCGGAAGGGTTACAAATTATAATAAAAAAGGAATCACGATAAAATCAATAATAAGCAAAACGTAACCATAGATAATTAAATATCCAAATATATATGCGTAAAGATTTGAACTCTAACTTAACGCTTTAGTAATGACAAATAAGCTAAAAGTTCAAACACATATCAAAACCTACTGACATATTGTCTGTCCCGGTGATTATATTCGTAGTCAATGTAAAAAAAAAAAAAAAAAAAAAAAAATAATAATAATAATAATAATAAAATAAATAAATAAATAAAATAAAATAAAAGAGATTTTAAAGTCAGGAAGTCTAGAATTGAAAATCTTATCTATGGAATATCCTATATGAATCTTATACAGGGCTAATAATATATATAGAATTTGTATGGAAACCTTTTTCATATAGTTTGAATAAGGAATATTTAATTTAAACATAATTACAATTATGCAGTTTTCCAACATGAAACTAATATATTGTTCAATTTTGGTACTGTTTTTTTTTCAGACATTCTTCTCATGTGGGTCGAGTATTAAAAAACAAAAAATTTATCCTAAATAAAGTCGTATTTTTGTTACAGCAAGTAACGTAACTCTTAGCTGGCTGAGAGCAATCTCCTGCCAAGTGAACGACGTCATCATTGCCCCGTATCAGCATTTGTTCCTTTTAACCTCAAATAATCTTGCTTTACACAGGCTTCATCTGTGTGTCTCTCTGCTTGCAAAACAGATTGACTGGAGAAAGGAATGCTTAGCCCGAACTTCTCATGGGCAAGGCAGACGTTAGGTACAAGTGTCTATCGGTGTGCGCAATGCAACTTTAGCTAAGGAGTTGCAATCATTTTAAAATTAATAACAAAATAAGCAAATAGAATTTCTATAACATCAAAATGAATAAATTTTTTCTGACCTCATAGACATTTAGAAGTATCACGATATGGATTATTTACTTGCAACATTAGCTTATTACAATCCATGTAAATCACATTCATGGGAAAATGTTACATTTTCTTGAAAAACCCAAAGTTTATTTAGAAATTAGTTACATAGTGGGTTTTTTTTCGTTGCATCTCATACCTATTAATAATGTTTTAAAAGTTAACCTCAGAGGATGCGCACGAGAAAATTGAATATTGAAACTTTTGTTAGGGCACATAGAATCATGATTAATCTTCTCTTGACTCTTATGTGCCTGGCAATCTTACAATTAGCTCCGTTTTCCACTTCTTTGTCTAGTAACTTACTACCAGTAATATCGAATTTTCTTTGGGAATCGTATTGAATATCTGTTTATTTTTTATAATTATGGATATTTTTACAGTCCTCATAGACTGGATAGGTTCACTCATTGTTAATGCCATGGATAAAATAGTTTGTACCGCGGGACTCTTTTGAATTCCAAAAATATCAGTGAATTCATGTGTTAAGTCTGGTCTAAATGGCTCTCTTCCCTCCCTGTATTTGGATGTCGTCTGAATTTACTTTGCCCTTGTGACAAGTATAATTTCACTTGCAGGCTGATTAATGGAACCTGGTTACAGTATCCTGCAGTACGAGAGTTTCACATCGCAACTTCAAAAAATCGTTCGTCGCAGCGGACGACTACAGTCAAGTAACAACCGCCTACAATGTGAAAGGAATTTCATGGACTTCTTCGACCGCAGACACCGTATCTCGTCGTTAATCTCGTTTTAATGCGGAATGCTCCGGCGGCTGTCGGAATCGACTACGAATGGGACATACTTCCGACAATTACGACCGAAGGAATATTCAACTCTACTTTGCTGGCGAAGGACTCGTGCTGGGGATGTTTTTTTTATTCATCGCGAACGTAATCGTGTAGCTTAGGATGCAGAGAATAAGTATGAGCGCAAAAATAGAACGTTGGACCCGCCCAGGCAAATTTTCCCCTTGTTTTAACCCTGTGAAATAGGGCCGTTTCATTGGGCCATAGGTGGTTGTCTGGAACTGTGTAATGGACGAAAGTGGTTCGAAAGCTAGTTAAATGTGAAGTAGTATAACCTCGGTCATGTATCCTATATATATAAATGATCATAAATAACAGAATCGAAATATATTTTTTGCGTGTACGCACTAGGAATCTATATATAAATGATCATAAATAACAGAGTCGAAATATATCTTTGCGTGTACGCAATAGGAATCTCTTATATAAATGATCATAAATAACAGAATCTAAAATATATCTTTGCGTGTACGCAATAGGAATCTATTTTAAAGTGCACATATATTAATCATGAATTATGATCCCATATACATATGTATAAACAAATCAGGTAGCCTATAATCAATCTGTTACCTTTTATCTACCAATATCTGCAAGTTATATGAGTTAGTATATTGATTAATGTATCAGATATATAACATTTTGCATAAAAATCAACGAATCAATCAGCATAAACTTAATAATTTTAATCAATTCATATATGAAATTTTTTATCAGTTAAAATATGATTTATATCATGCTAATCTTCATTCTATGCAATTATCAGAGTACATTAGTATTTTCTGTAGCATATGGTATCTTAATGAGATGAAGTGAAAAACTGTATCATTATATATCCGTGATCACTATTATTTACCAATATCATTGTTTTATATTTATTACTTGAATCAATTCATGTACACCATGAATTTTTATTTACTAATATATATATTATATAATATATATATATATATATATATATCTATATATATATATATATATATATATATATATATATATATATATATATATATAATATATTCACATAGTGTCTGTATCACACTCCTATAAGTCAAATGCAAGTCAAGTTTGAGTAATATTCAGTAGCTGGTTTTGGTAGCTGACCGAGCTAATGTAAGTGTTTACATAATAAAAATATGGAATGTTAGTCCATATATATAAAAGATTGCTTGCAGGAATGTGATCAGACTAGAGACGCTAAAGATGACGTATACAATAAGTATGTAGGCTAAGATAACATGCCGTCACCTGTAGTCATTCAATTGTTTATAAACATTAGTCAAGCTGCCTGCTTGAGACAACTACCCCGACCTATAATTCAAACGCCATACGTGATCTGTAGCGTGTCTCATTTGATTGTGTTCGTATGAAACTATGTCATTTGTATGTATGTTCATATGTTCGAACTACTGTCTGCCTCCTTCATAACTTGTAACAGAGATGGTAGACAAGAGAACAGAGTTAGCTATCGTCATTAGAAGACCTGTACCTCTTTACCTAAGCTTTATCATGTAGAGGAATAGGATTAGCCATCATCATTGGCAGAAGTGATCAAGCTATCGTTATTAGAAGACTTGTACAATCATATCTGATCTTCACCATGTAAAACTTCAGAAGAATATATAATTTTTTATATTTAGTGTTTTCTACAAGAACCTCCTCACCATGAGTTTAACACATCGTCGTCATAACCAACAAGATAATACCGACTTCGTAAATGATCTACAAACCCCCAGACACTCCATTGAAGATGGAAGTGCAATACCAACCGACTTAGCGTAATATTATCGTAGTCTAACATTACCTCATAGGGCGCCTTATCATACAAGGCACAAGCCCCCCCCCCCCCAA
>NC_087205.1:24723711-24732685 GCF_015104395.2 Macrobrachium nipponense | reverse complement strand
TCTACCTCGTAATTGATGTATTTTCATATATGCACCGAAGGGGAATTTTTAGTTGATAATAACTTCGTGCCCCCATGGGATCAAACCACCGTCCAGTGGACGGGAAACAAAATCAGAAACGGACAGTGATGCTATCGAGTCGGCCAGCAGAGAGGCTATAAGTTTATATCGATTCTGACCATTACAAATCACCGTCGATCTCAGTGTTTTCGTAATTAGAATCGATATGAAACCCCCTCAACAATGCTAGCCGATTCGAGCGTTTGACCAACGTAGCCTTGTTATGAATACTTATCACATCACTGTGATTCATATAAATCATTCGAGCTATAAATGTCCTTTAATATCTAATTCGCTCTACCTCGGAATTGATATATTTTCATATGTGCCGAAGGGGAATTTTTAGTTGATAATAATTTCGCCCCCCCATGGGATCGAACCACCGTCCAGTGGACGGGAAACAAAATCAGAAACGGACAGTGATGCTATTGAGCTGGCCAGCAGAGAGGCTATAAGTTTATATCAATTCTGACCATTACAAATCACTGTCGATCTCGGTGTTTTCGTAATTAGAATCGATATGAAACCCCCTCAACCATGCTAGCTAATTTGAGCGTTTGACCAACGTAGCCTTGTTATGATTACTTATCACATCACCTTGATTCATATAAATTATTCGAGCTACGAATGTCCTTTAATATCTAATACGCTCTACCTCGGAACTGATATATTTTCATATATGTACCAAAGGGGAACCTTTAGTTGATAATAATTTCGTCCCCCCATGGGATCGAACCACCGTCCAGTGGACGGGAAACGAAATCAGAAACGGACAGTGACGCTAACGAGTTGGCCAGCAGAGAGGCTATAAGTTTATATCGATTCTGCCCATTACAAATCACGGTCAATCTCGGTGTTTTCGTCCGTTTCTGATTTCGTTTCCCGTCCACTGGACGGTTGTTCGATCCTATGGGGGGACGAAATTATTAACTAAAAATTACCCTACGTTAAATATATGAAAATATATCAATTCCGAGGTAAAGCGAATTAGATATTAAAGGACATTTGTAGCTCGAATGATTTATATGAATCACGGTGATGTGATAAGTATTCATAACAAGGCTACGTTGGTCAAACGCTCGAATCGATTAGCATGGTTGAAGGGGTTTCATATCGATTCTAATTACGAAAACACCGAGATCGATGGTGATTTGTAATGGTCAGAATCGATATAAATTTATAGCCTCTCTGCTAGCCGACTTGATAGCGTCACTGTCCGTTTCTGAATTTCGTTTCCTGTCCACTGGACGGTGGTTCAATCCCATGGGGGGACGAAATTATTATCAACCAAAAATTCCCCTTCAGTACATATATGAAAATTTATCAATTCCGAGATAGAGCGAATTAGATATTAAAGGACATTTGTAGCTCGAATGATATATAGTTAATTAATATATATTATATATAATGATATATTAATATATAGTATTATTATATATTATATATATATATATATATTATATATATTATATATATGTATTAATCATATAATATATAGTATTATATATAGAACATATATATATATATTAATAATACTAATAATATATATATAGAGTAATAATAATATAGTATTATATATATATTTATATATAATATGATATTATAAATATATAATACACTCATACATACATATACATATATATATATATATATATATATATATATATAATCATAGTATATTATATATATAATATATATATATATATATACGTAAACAGAGAAAGGAGATACTTATCAAATTATTTTTATATCTATGCTGAGAATTTACAAGATAACTTGTAGTATCTACTTCTAAGGGTGGCATTAAAATCACTTGACATTGTAGCTTAGTAGTACTCTTTCAATTCTCTTTACTTGTTGACCTTTTCGAGGTCTCGGCAGAAGTAGCAGGTAGTATAATTATCGTGGATTCTGGAATACTAATATTTCTTTAGGAAATCAGGTTCTATATTAGTTTACGTGCTGTGAACATTATAATCCGTCGTTCTCAGTGATATACAGTAATTTCTCCCTTCATTAACCAGCAATGTAGATTATTACATATTCGTTTATTAATAATCCGTAAATATAACCTCATAGTCAAATGCACATATGCACACACGCTTATATCGTCAACCTTCATTAATTTATATCGCATTTTACAGGAAATTCAACTTGAATTTAGTTTTTCATGCTTTTATAATTGAAATACAAATGTATGAATAATCCAATTACGCTTATTCTCAAGTTGAAAAATTTCAAATTCGGTCTTTTATTTCGAGAACTGGAATATATTACAACCGAGCTGATTACTGTACAGGGTGTCCATAAAGTCCCGATACCATTCTGAGAAATAAATAATTGTAATGGCACTGTGACTTTATGGACAACCTGTATTATTATCTGCACTGTAACTTCACATCGCAATACTTCAAGGAAAATAAGTTTTTTAAAGTTTATTGCAATAAGAAGCATTTGCGAGCAACAGAGAAAATGATTTATTAGAGCCTTTTCCTCAATATATTTGACGGCAAATGACTAAATGCAGTAAGTGCTTTAAACGTGTAACGTAAAGCTGCGTCTGCCTTTTAATTAATGAATTCAGCATTAACGGAGTATAAAAAAAATCTTTCAGTCCACCTGCTTTTGACAATTAATGGCGAAGTGGTGACGCGCCCCAATCGAATAGCTGACGGTATTATGGGGTGAATCAAATTTAGATTCGTATAATGAAAAGTAATCGTTGTAACATTTATTTTAATCTTTTAGATTCGTATAATGAAATATGAATCCCCGCCGACCGATGTGGTTTATTTACTACTCAAACTGTGAACTCGGTGCCTCACCGAAATGTCAAAATACCTTTAACCATAAGTGTGGCAACACTGGACCGTATATGGATCAGAATACTGAAAGCACTTGAACGAGGATTATTTGACCAAGAATACTTTCCCAAACCAAGGACACGTGAAAAATTTATGTAAAGATGATATCAACTCGTATAGATCTGCTTCACGCTCTTTATCTCTACCGCTCTGTAAATTTAACTCGTTAAATCAATTAATACAGAAATGACTAAAATAATATGTTGAAAAGATTAGTTTTCATTATACGAATCTAAAAGATTAAAATATATGTTACAACGATTATTTTTCGTTATACGAATCTAAATGATTAAAATATATATTACACCTTCTACTTTTCATTAAACTAACCTAAAAGATTATAAGTTTGTTTATGGGAATAATGACATTCACAGCTGAACTTTACTGTATGTTTAAAATGAGTAAAACACTAAATTGTAAATTTCCTTGCACCTTTCGTTTACTCCTTTTTAAATTCTCCCTCGTTATTCCAATAGAGAGTAAACTCAGTTTTTGTCAAACTTGTTGCATATTATCATCTGCAAGAGCACTGAGTAACTCATTAGTGACCTTCAGCCATTTAAACTTTTAATCTGCACAACAAATTCTATTTACATTGCGGTGATATTATGTTCATTATCTTCTTGAGTTTCTTTATTCTTTCGTCCACAGATCTTAATTAAAACTGAAATCATAGGCAATATCTACTGAGCTTGTTTGTTTCTTTTTATTCCTTTTCTTAATATGTTTTTATTGTCCATAATCCACCAGCAAATATTTCCCCTTGATTATGTTATCAAAACGAATGCATTATTAGATTGTCATATCAGTGTCATTAATTCTAAAAGGTTTTATGAGTCACGAACAAGAATCTGTCTTGAATTATTCATTTTTGTTAGTTATCATAATCAAATTCAGTACAAAATAAATAAATAAATAAATAATGGCGCTGTAATGACATCTAAGTAAACGAATTTGAATCATGCCCTTAAGTTCGTCGATGAGATTTTCAAGTGTTAAAATTGACGAAACTACCTTTTAAATTACCTAATCATATACATAACAAAGATTAGTTTTAATGATAGTAATCTAAAAGGTAAATTTTCCTTCTGGAATGAATGACTTTTCTGTGATCTAAAATGAATGAAACATGATATGAATTTCCACTGGCCTTCCATTCATTAATTTTGAAATTCTCAGTCGCTGTCTCTCTCTACAGTAGTCAATTTTGTAGAAGGTTCTTGCACTGACATATGCAAAACAGCATGATGACATATCCCTTGCTTCTACTGTTCATTAGCGACCCTTAGGCATTTAAAATTTAAATCTTATCAGCAAATAATCATTAACTTATTTTAATATTATATTATTTCCTTCAGTCTCATTATTTTTCAATTCTCAGATTAAATTAAAACTGCAATCAAGTGCATTATTATCTATTAATTAAGGTCGGCTTTATGTTTCACAACTTCCCTTAATATCATATTCACATCATTACCACCTGACAGACAGATATCTTTGATAATGTTATCAAATCAAATGCATTTTCAGACAACCATATCAATATCTTTAAAGCTTTGTATAAGTCACGAATAACGTCTTGAATTTATACATATTTTAGTTTTCATTCTCATATTCAGTATCAAAACAAAGCAAATCAGAGTGCTGTATTCTCATTTAAGTAAACGAATTTGAATTATGGTCATACATTCGCCCACGCAGTTTTTTTCAAGTGTTAAAACAAGGCGTGATCCGATCTCTAGCTTACTCGGGGCGCATGCTAAAATCTATTGTGGTAGAGCGCATTGTTTCACCAACGAAAATTAAAATAAATACGCTATATTCTATTAGAAATAATTGTTCTGCACTGTTTAACATGCCCATTATTTATTTACTTTACATTTTCATTCTGATAAATAAACCATAAATATCCTATCTTAAAATTTCTGTATCTTTACCTCAACGTGAAACACCTTTTTAGACTCTTCCATAGACCTTTCCTAACACTCCTCCTCCCCAAACAACAACAACAACAACACTTTGTAGGCTTACTCCTCGAGTAAGCGAACATTCTGAAGGTGTCATGAACAACTATAACCTCCATCCCAACACCTGACTTCCCGGCCCCACTCGCCACTCTCTCTCTCTCTCTCTCTCTCTCTCTCTCTCTCTCTCTCTCTCTCATATAGATTTCCTACTGCTAAGCCTGCCTGGTTATCTGTCTGTCTGTCTGTCTACTTGCATGCTCACTGGAATTCATACGGACATAATCATATACTGTCTCTAATCCTTAAGCAATAAATTCTTGGTAATTCTACATTTATCAATTAGAAATTTATTGGTTTCAGGGACTATATTCGTGCTATCGCTTTTTCATGTATTGGTTACACTGCTTAGCTGGACAATGTAACGGATCAGAATTTAAAAGACCTAAAGGGAACAAAATATAGACATTGTTAAAAGCGCTGTGACGAGCAATAGGTATTAACCCGGTATGTATTCCACCTTAGTCACCTACTATAGTAGATTCACATCAACCGTGCATTTGACGTCTAGGCCAGTCCCTTATGGCGCTCGTAGTTGGCTGTTGATAAACCATTCACAGGGCTGGAAAATCTCAGTCTCTCGAGAGTTCATTAAGGCAGGATGTATGTTCCACCTCTCCCGAGGGATACGTCTTTCAGGAGAGGTGGAACATACATCCTGCCTATATGAACTCTCGAGAGAGACCGAGTTTCCAGCCCTGTGATTGGTTTATCAACAGCCAATCAGGAACGTCGTAAGGGATGAAGTATATCTTAGTTTTACCAGACCACTGAGCTGAAGAACAGCTCTCCTTGGGCTGGCACGAAGGATTAGATATTTTTTACTTGGCTAGGAACCAATTGGTTACCTAGCAATGGGACCTACAGCTTACTGTGGGATCCGAAATACATTACATCGAGAAGTGAATTTCTAATCACCAGAAAAAAATTCCTCTGATTCCACGTTGGCAGAGCGGGGGAATCGACCTCGTGACTACCGAATCTGTAGGCAAGCACGTAACCCACTTTAAACATGGCGGAAGCTCCTTGAGACACCATGTTTAGTACTAGCCCCTCAGGGATCAAAGTATTATATACACAAATTATAATAAACGATATATTCGTGAGGACGTCTAATTTACTTAGCATTTTCACCCTGGACTTTGATAAAGATGGATACATACCAGGTTAATACCAGAGTAATATTATTAAAAGTTTTAACAGCGTAGAAACTAATTAGATATCTAAAACCAGTAATAGCAGTACTCAAAGTGAAGTCCAGATGAAAATACTGGGCTATCACAGAATTCAGAGTTGAATACAATATCTTGTTCACAACTTCTGAACTGAATACGCTATCTCGTTCACAACCTCTGAGTTGAATAAACTGTCTCATTGACAACCTCGGAGTTGAATACAAATTCTAGTTCACAAACTCGGAGCTGAATACAGTCTCATTCACAACCTCTGAGTTGAATACACTGTCTCGTTCACAACCTTGGAGCTGAATACACTGTCTCGTTCACAACCACCGAGTTGAATACACTGTTTCGTTCACAACCTCTGAGTTGAATACACTGTCTCGTCCACAACCTCGGAGCTGAATACACTGTCTCGGTCACAACCTCTGAGTTGGATAAACTGTCTCGTTCACAAACTTGGAGCTGAATACACTGTCTCGTTCACAAACACCGAGTTGAATACACTGTTTTGTTCACAACCTCTGAGTTGAATACACTGTTTCGTTCACAACCTCTGAGATGAATACACTGTCTCGTTCATAACCTCTGAGTTAAATACACTGTTTCGTTCACAACCTCTGAGTTGAATACACTGTTTCGTTCACAACCTCTGAGTCGAATACACAGTCTCGTTCACAACCTCGGAGCTGAATACACTGTCTCGTTCATAACCTTGGAGCTGAATACACTCTCGTTCACAAACCCGGAATTGAAAACACTGTCTCGTTCGCAAACCTCAGAGTTGAATACACTGTCTCGTTCACAACCTCGGAGCTGAATACACTGTCTCGTTCATAACCTTGCAGTTGAATACACTGTCTCGTTCATAACCTTGCAGTTGAATACACTGTCTCGTTCACAACCTCGGAGCTGAATACACTATCTCGTTCATAACCTCGGAGCTGAATACACTCTCGTTTACAAATCCGGAATTGAAAGCACTGTCTCGTTCACACCCTCTGAGCTGAATACACTGTCTCGTTCACAGCCTTGCAGTTGAATACACTGTCTCGTTCACAGCCACCGAGTTGAATACACTGTCTCGTTCACAACCACCGAGTTTAATATACTGTCTCATTCACAACCACCGAGTTGAATACACTGTCTCGTTCACAACTGCCGAGTTGAATACACTGTCTTGTTCACAACCACCGAGTTGAATACACTGTCTTGTTCACAACCACCGAGTTGAATACTGTCGCATTCACAACCACCGAGTTGAATACACTGTCTCGAATTCACACCACCGAGTTGAATAACACTGTCTCATCACAACCGCGAGTTGAATACACTGTTCTGTCATACCAACCGAGTTTGAATTAAACGTCCTCGGTTCACCACCGAGTTGAATACACTGTCTCATTCACAAAACGCCCGTTGTTGAAATACACTGTCTCGGTTCACAACCACAGAGTTGAATACACTGTTCTCATTCATCACAACCGCCCTGCGTGAATGATAAACTGTCCTCGTTCACAAACTCGAGCTGAAATCACTGTCTCATTCACAACCACCGTTTCGTTAAAACCGAATTGAATACAAAACTGTCTCGTTCACAAAAACTTCGGCGCTTTAGAATGCACTGTCTCTTTCACAACCTCGGAGCTGAATACACTGTCTCGTTCACAAACCCGGAATTGAATACGCTGTCTCGTTCACAACTTCGGAGTTGAATACACTGTCTCGTTCACAACTATGATTTCTCAGACCCGTAACCTTTCACGCTTCAGGAAACACCTCAATGATTTCTATTGTGTCCTTTGGGGAAAAGACACCCATTCTTTCTTTCTTTTCTCACTGGCCTCTGTATTTCTTAAAGTAAAAAAATCGATTCGAGTATCTTGCTTCCTCAGAGCAATCTCTCTCTCTCTCTCTCTCTCTCTCTCTCTCTCTCTCTGTCTGTCTGTCACACCTGGACGACCCACATTCTTAGCTCAAACCGAATAGGAGGGATGGACTGGCATATTTCCCCAAAATCCAGGTTGGCCCTGTAGATTTAACCAAGGATATAGGTACGTAGTTATTAGACGACTGCTGTGGGGTTGGAGCTAGGGTGGAGGGAGATTCAGAGAGAAAAAAGAAAGAATACTAGGCGTGAGTGTCCTTACATATTTATCAAAAGAAGGGTGGGGGGGGGGGGGTGACAAGGCACTACTCAACCCAATGGCAACGAAACTGTTTGTAATCTATCCATAAGACTGCTGACACTTTGGCATCTCTCTCTCTCTCTCTCTCTCTCTCTCTCTCTCTCTCTCTCTCTCTTCAGCGTTGTATCTCTGAGTTCGATGTTCTGCATTCCTTGCAACTATGGCTTTTAGTCACATATGTTTGCAAAACGAAAATTTTAGTAATTTGCTTATAAAGATGAAAAAGTTTTTTTTTTCTAAAATATTTCATATGCGTTTCAAAAATTAATAACGAAAGGAAAAACGAAAAGTTAACGAAATCATTAGAGTATTCAACGCTAATTTAGGAATTATTCCCTGACCTTGTACATCTTTAAGGGAATCTAAGATGGCTCGATACCCCCAAAATAATGAAGCAGCGAATAATAATAATAATAATAATAATAATAATAATAATAATAATAATAATAATAATAAAGGAGAAAGTATCACTCATTGATGTCGCAATACCATGGGACACCAGAGTTGAAGGGAAAGAAAGGGAGAAAATCGATAAGTATCAAGACCTGAAAATAGAAATAAGAAAGATATGGGATATGCCAGTGGAAATTGTACTCATAATCATATAAACACTAGGCACGATCCCAAGATCCCTGAAAAGGAATATGGAACAACTAGAG
>NC_087205.1:24716211-24718711 GCF_015104395.2 Macrobrachium nipponense | reverse complement strand
GAAGCCATGCTGACTGGGCATGCTTATGCTCGTGCACTCCGAGCACACATACTGACAGCCTCTTCTCTTGTTGGGAAGATGCTTCATACATCAACATCTTGTAACACACTCAACTTCAATCATCTTAGAGTTGTCCATGAAAAGCTGCTTGATGGGAAATATGAGGTTGGGACTCTTCAACACGACTCCTCTGTGGCTCATCTAACAAATGTATTAGAACATAACCTGACTACATACTCAAGAACAGGAAAACTGTGGATTGAATATGTCAAGATGATACGTCTAATGCTCTTGTTTCTACGCGCTGAGCGTACTGGTAATTGGGAAATGCATCTATTTTGTGTCAATGCAATGATCCCCATCTTCCTTCTTCTGGTGGACACTAGCATATGCAAAGTTCTGCCCGTCTCTACCACACACAGATGAAAGAGTTCCCCACCATCATGGACAAGGATCAGTATGTTACATATACAGAATCTGGATACTGGACAATACGCCGGAGTGATCTATTCTGGTCTGGGAATTTTACTAACCAGACCATAGAACAAGTTTTAATGCGGATGTTGAAGACTCGTGGAGGTTTGAAGCATGGCCGTGGCATCACAAGCAGCACTCAGGCAAGGATGATTCATGTCCTGTCAAAGACTATTCCAATATGTGAGGTAGTTGAAGATTTTTGTGGAATTTATTCTCAGACAAGTGATCAACACACTGACATGAGGAGCCTCCATTGACTTGAAACGTGGACAGGAACCACTATATCCTTTTTCGAAAAATTGGTTTTGAATGACCACTCCCGCCATTCTCATTAACACATGGTGAGCACAGTGAAAATCTTATCTCGCTCGCAACTGGTATCGTGGCACCAACATCTGCCAATGCTGAGTGTGCCTTTGAGATGGGAAGGAAATCAGCTGAAGGTGTGACAGGTAAGAATTTTGCAGATGTTAAACTCAAAAGAAATGATCGAGTTACATCAATAGGAGCAGCCACCAATGGAGTGACAGTCCGTGGCAAAAGTTCGGTACGAGGTAAGATTCCACACTATTTATTCAATGCGTGTCACATTGTTGTTAAATAGAAAGGCAATCTGAAATGGCAGTACTACCTTCAGCATGAGTTTAGTAAACAGCCTCCTGCATTATTTGATAAAAAGATGATGCGCAAGAATACTAAAAGTAATCTCGCAAGTCTCATAAAAGCTTCAGTTGTACCCATCTCAAGTGATGACCTTCAAAATCCATATTACATGGTCGATGGTGGACATCTACTGCAAAGTGTTCCTTGGCCAACAGATGTGGATGGTTGCACATGTGGTGATGTTTGTAGCACATATGTATCATACGTACTAAACACCTTTGGTAAATCCACAGTATGTTTTGATGGGTATTATGCTACATCAACAAGATTTGCAGAGCAGAACCGGCGTAGTCTTCTTCACACGGTCTCTGCAGATATAATTGTTGATCTTGAACATCCAGTCACTACTAATCAACGTTCATTCTTGGCCAATAGAACAAACAAGTCACAGCTAATAGAAGAAATTAAAGTTCAGCTCTCAAGTAAAGGAGTTAAATGTCCACAGGCAGAGGCAGATGCTGATTACATATTGACCAGCACAACCACTAGTTATGCAGAGGTCCACACTGATTGCCCAGTGGTACTAGTAGGCACTGACACTGATTTACTAGTAATGCTCATTGACAAAGTAACATATAAGAATGTATATATGATGTACTCACATAATAATGTCTATAAGATTAGTGGTATGCAAGAGGTAATGCACCATCAGTCCCGTCGATACATTCTTCTAGCCCATGCAATGACCGGATGTGAAACGGTGTCTGCCCTTTTTAGCATTGGAAAGAAACGAGCACTTACAGTTTTAGAGAACCACAGCCAGTGTGACATGTTTGATAAATTTAAAAAGTGTGATTCAAGTCATGATGAGATAGCTAGGGTTGGGGAAAATTTTTTATTAAATCTCTACAAGTGTAATAAATCAACATCTCTTGACAAGTCTCGGTACATATTGTACACACAGAAGGTGAGCAAAATGAGCAGCAATTTTAATCTAGAGAGCCTCCCCCCAACCTCTGCAGCAGCTAAGTACCATTCATATAGGACTTACTTTACAATACAAGAGTGGCTGGGAAATCCTGGAAAGCTAGATCCTACAAATTGGGGTTGGTACTACAAAGGTAACGTGCTGACTCCCGTCTTCACTGATAGGCCTGTAGCCCCAGAGCAAGTGCTGCTTATTATATCCTGTGGATGTAAGGGAGGGTGTGCGAAGAGGTGTAAGTGCCGTAAAGCAGGAATGTTTTGCACAACCATGTGTTCATCATGCATAGGTCAAACATGTACAAATTCCTGGCCTGCAGATGGTGATGAGGATGAGAAAATTCTATGAAACCTGTGAATACGTGTATATGATTTTTTTTGGTTAATTCAATATTTATGATTTGATTTTTTTATATTTGGTTATTAATGGCAAGAA
>NC_087205.1:24693711-24706211 GCF_015104395.2 Macrobrachium nipponense | reverse complement strand
AAAATAAAAATATAAAAAAAGTAAAAAACGTCCATTCGAGAGAGCAACGTAATTAAAGTATGACGAACCACCTGTAAGTTTCTAGGTTACTACTAAGAATCACCAACCTCCTAGAATCACCAACCTTCGAAAGGGGTGAAACGGAAAAATGTAAATATTTTCTGGGGAAGAAATCAAAACACTAGACAACACCCAAGAGGAAAGAAAGTTTGATAAACCGGGATTGAACGCCCAACTTTACCTCCCCCACTCTCCGAGGGTAAATGTAAAACTTGACATCGTCCAGGGCAAGAGTAAAAAAAATGAAATGGAAAGTTCTAGGGGAGGAATCAAGAGATACTGCCGCCTCGCTGTGAAAGAACTCTTCGACAACTTCGAGGGAAAAAAATCAAGAATCTTGCCTTTCTGCTTAAAATGATTGGAATGTAACCAGGACCGTATTCAATTCCGTCGAAAAAAAATCGTTTACAATTGATAGTTGCTTGGCAATGAGAGCATCATTTAAGATAGCTTTGGGAGGCTGGAAAAAGGTGTTTTTTTTTCTGACAGACTCATTTTACGTAAAATAAATTGATCTACTCATAAAAGACGGCCATTACATCTCGACATACGAAGCATAATTCGGCGAAGAGAGAGAGAGAGAGAGAGAGAGAGAGAGAGAGAGAGAGAGAGAGAGAGAGAGCAAACACCCACCAGCCGCCTTTGAGTTCCTCAGCTTGACGGACTTGGAAAAAACGCCCGAAACTTTCTTCCGGATAATTATGAAATATGTTCGCCAATGAGTTAGCGAGCGAGGAAGGAGCGGAAGAACTCTCCTCGCGAGTCAAGCAAGTCACAGAGAGAAAGGATTATGGAGTGCTGCTTTGATCTCCCGAGGACTGGCGGCAAAAATGGCGTCTCCTTTTTCAGGTTACTAATTAAGGGCTCGGACAGACAAAAATCCGCGACTCTCTTGAAAGAAAAGCCAAATGTTTTTCCGTCAAGCTGAGATTACACCGCCGTAACTTTATTCCTCTTTTCCCGTATTGCGTTTCATTACTTGAGTGAGAGAGAGAGAGAGAGAGAGAGAGAGAGAGAGAGGATAGAGAGAGAGAGAGAGTAAAGGGATTTTACGAAGGCGTTTCCAGTTGGTTTCGTTGCGAACTGCTTGTTGTTGATTCGGCCCTTTTTGTTATTCCCGTAATTATGCCGGCGCTTACATATCTGTTTTTAATTGCCGTTGACATTACGTACTTGAGTAAATGCACGATTATTTAAAGTGTGTGTGTGTATGTTTGTATGTATATGTATGTATGCATGTGTATGTATTTATGTATGTAATATATATATATATATATATATATATATATATATATATATATATATATATATATATATATATATATATATATATATACACATTAAACTTGAGTTCGCCAGGGGAGAAAATCTTGTAAGATATATATATATATATGATATATAATATAATGATAATTATCATGATATATATATCATATATAATATATTATATATATATATATATATAATATATATATAGATCATATATATATTATATATATATATATATACTCAAAGGATATACAACATGTATAATGCTACACACGTAAATTTGTGATAACAGATCCAAACGAAGAACCTGATACACACACATACACATGATTTTTAAATCCTCTACTAAAATTTCTAACACCACTACAGAAAACAAGTTAAGTGAGGTATGAAACTAATGGTGATTTAATCTTGCCTACAAATTAATTATGTATCAACGCCTTGCTTTTCGCGGGAGTTGTTTTTTCCCTTGTTCCATTTCAAAGTTACACGAGTTCTTTGTAGTTTAGTGGCACCGTGGATTTTCATAACACTATCATTAATTATTCTGCTCGTATTTCTTGCTTAATTTTTTTTTAGCTCAGATCTGAGTCCTTTTAAATTTTTATTTTATTTTATTTTATAAGAATACATTACTTTCAATGTTTGTATAGTGTACATGTAATTATAACCCATCCACAATTATCTCTCTCTCTCTCTCTCCTCTCCTCTCTTCTCTCTCTCTCGCTCTCTCTCTCCTCTACTCTCCTCTCTCTCTCTCTCTCCCCATATATATATATATATATATATATATATATATATATATATATATATATATATATATATTGATATATATATATACGTATACACACACACATATATATATAGATATATATATATATATATAATATATATATATATATATATATATATATATATATATATATATATATATATATATATATATATATATATATATATATATATATATATTATATATATATATATATACATACATATATACATAGATATATATACATATATATATATATATATTATATTCTTATATTATATAATATATAGAGAAGAGAGAGAGAGAAGAGAGAGACGAGAGGAGAGAGAGAGAGAGAGAGAGAGAGAGAGAAATGTTTCTCCTGACATTTCTGTTGACTAGAGGCCGATTATTTACAATATTTAATTAACCAGAAAAGTTCCATCCAGAATTTTTAATAAACAGAAATATTTAATTAATTTCCTCGCCCGTATTAACAAGAAATGTCCTTCCCAAATTTTTATTAAACGGAAATTCTTCATCCCCGATTTTCTTTCGTAAATCAGCAGCATTTTTTTCCATTATTAAACAGAATATATACTTCAGACTACCATTTACAGAGTGTTCGTCTTTTAATTTCCACGATTATTCGCGAATTCGATTATCAATAAGCTACTATTTCTAATTTCATCATCTTTGTTATTATTCCTGTATGTAACGAACAACTCACAAAATTCGATTTGCTTTGAAAAATATAGGAAGTAAATAAACAATGAACAGGAAATCGTTTCAGCATTAATATAATTAATTAATAAACAACAAAGTTTTTCCAGTCGTAAAGATAATGATGACTGGACAAAGAGTCCGTTCTATAGCTTCGCCTAACCACGAACAGGTCTGTGACTTTGGGCCGTTTCTTGAAGCAGGAATCTGTACTGACTTCAGAAAATTCAATTTGACAGCAAAAATAGACCCAGTTACTCTATCGTCTGCTTCTTGCAGCAAGAGGCCGTGCGAGTGCAAAACAAACTTAAAACTATCAATATCATTAGTTTCAGTCTCTCTGTAGGCTACATCTTCGAGTAGGAGCCGCTTCTCTCGCAAGGCCAACCAGGCAAAACAGCATTTTCGGTCACTATTTCACCCTTTCTCATTCCAAATGTTATCGTTTTCTTCCCTCCCCGTTTTTCCTTACTCTTATAAGCTCGCAATCCTTGACCGCATTATCTCATCTCTCCCTCGTTTTCTATTCCTCGTTGGACGAGTCGGTTGCATGCTGGCCTACCAGCCTGGTGGTAGCCCGAGTTCGTTCCCAGCTGCCCCCAGCGCGGAATCAGAGGAATGTATTTCTGGTGATTCGTAGGAATTCATTTCTCGATGTGGTTCAGATCCCACAATAAGCTGTAGGTTCTGTTGCTCAGCAACCCAATTGGTTCCAAGCCACGTCAAAAAATAATCTAATCCTTCTGGCCAGCCCTTAGGAGAGTTGTTAATCAAGCTCAGTGGTAGAGTTGCTTTACACAGACTAATCATTTTAGCTTCAAGGTTGCGGTAAATAAGGAATACGTTGTTTACAATCCCAAAGGAGGCGTTACAAATAAAAAAACAACTAACCCCCTAACCCCCAAACCCCCAAATAAAAAATAACACCCCCCCCCCACAAAAAAAAATAATACCACACTGACTCGGCTTATGCCCAGGACTCTAATGAGCATTCATTTGTTCTCCGAAATTAGGGTCCTCGACCCTGTTTCCCCTATTGATTAAATTGTCAGCTGACTGTCATTGCTTAAAACGCCGAATGAAGCCGCGAGGCCAGCTGGGAAATTCACTTTGTGAATAGCAGAGCGTGGGGAAAAATTCTTTCGTGTCAATAAGAGAGAAAAACGCCCCGAGTCAAAACCCGGTCCGTTTATACTTGTAATTTTTTTTTTTTAGTTAGGAGTTATTTGGGAGCGGTCTATACCTAACCCTTTAAAAATTATTATTTTTTTCCTGTTATTTTACTTTTTACTTTCGATACACGTACTGACACAGATATATATATATATTATATATATATATATATATATATATATATATTATATATATATATATATATATATATATAATATATATATATATAAGCACGATCAAACAAACCTTTCACGAATCATTGTTTATCCAACATTTCTTTTCGTGAGACAGAGCCGGGCACGACTGCTCACACCAGTGGAGGTCTTGGAGAGAGAGAGCGAGAGAAAAACAAAAAAAACTGCTGAACGACCAACTCAAAGACGCTGCTGCCGATTGAGTTCCGCTTTAGTTTCTTGTGAGTCAATAACTTCCGGTCATTTCATACTTTCATAAGGCATGGACGTAATAAACCTTACGCTAAGCCAACCCCCTATCTTGTATCCGGGCTTAGGAGCTGTATAGCAATATAAACCCGGAATGAGCTATTCTTCCCTAAAAAAAAAGAAAAAAAAAAAATGTTTGAATTTACATTTTTGAAATTAGGCCATAGGCCCAGCGCTGGGACCTATGAGGTCATGCAGCGCTGAAGAAACTGATAGTAAGGTCTGAAAGGCGTAACAGGAGAAAAACCTCTGAAATAATTATTAGAGAAGGTAGAAAGTCGTCAGATGGAAGAAAGAATATGAACGGAGGTATAGTAAAACGGTATGACAAGAGGTTGCAGCTAGGGGTCGAAGGGAGGCTGCAAAGACCCCTAAGTAATGCTTACAGTCCATCTCTTACGGCAATATCACCCTACGGTGTATTTAAAAATTCATGAGGACAAGGGTTGTACTTGGAAGTGCATAAGTTTTCGCGCTTCTGTCAGAGTCAAATACTTCCAGAATTGATACTGAAGAAGAAAATAAGAGGTCTCTCTTCCGCGCCGTTTGAATAAAAGTTCCTCACTTTCAAACGAGTTTATTTTGCAACAAACTTACGTATTATTTCTGTAGCCATTCACCTCACCCACATTCCTCCAAGCTAGTGGATTTCAACCCTAGACTAAAACATAGCTGAATCGGGAGGTGCTTCTAAATGATTAAAATAGATAAAGGGCCATAATTAGGTACTTCGTATAATATTCATAACAACGAGCTTCGTCCCCTGGAGGCCGACCCAACAACACCCACGCCACTCCCACCCCACCCCCAACACCCCATATTTCCTAGGCTAAACCGCGAGTTGCCCCATCGTCATACCAACCGCCAACCAAAGGGGGAACTGGGGTTAAATCGTAATAAAGTATTTTGTATTCAGTTCACCAAATACTCAGAGGCGCATTTGCCCCCCTCCACCCCCGCCCTCCTCAACAACCCCCCCCCCCCCTCCACCCACCCACCCACCCAACCTCTTTTTGTTCCTGGCGAAGATTTGAATATAATTTGAAAGAAATGAATCAGCCAGGAATACTCGAACTGTGAAATTTTAAGAATCCAATGCATGCCCTTTTAGCCAGGTAGAATGTCCTCGACATTTGCTTTTTCTTAAAAAATATGTAAATGAAAATAATCGGTAACGAATGAATCCATCACCCAAGCAACATAAACCGATCGCTTTGTGTCGTTTATATTTTTTTTTCACATATTTCTTTTGTTCACCTGGATTGCGATCGACGTTCTCTCCCTCTCTCTCTATATCTCTCACTCTCTGTTTTCAACGTTCTCTTTCTTCTCTCTTTCAGTTTCTCTCTCTCCTTTTTTCCCCTATTTTTGTAATTTATTTATTTATTTATTTATTTTTGGGAGGGGGGGCCTTCATCGAACGGCGCGGCCAAGAAAGGTCGAAATGAAACTTTTAACGCCCTAATCGCCCTCGGGTGGAATGTTTGTCACTTGCGTGAGAGCCCCAGGTAACGGGACGGATGAAATATTCATCGGTTAATTTTGGTCTCATGAATATACCGCTCACTGCAATCACTTTTTCTCGACTGATCCCATTTTCAAAGACCACGTCCACTTAACCACACTCATTCTTCGCTCCTGGATAGAACACTCCCCCTTGGACTTTATACACTGTAAATAATAGCTTTTTCTTGAGCTGGTATTTCTCTACCACAGATTGCTGCTCCTTCTACCATAGATAGAAAACGCGCCCCCCCCACCCCCCTCCCGCCCCTGGTCTTTATACTATTAAAATAATAACTTCTTCTTGCGCTGGTATTTCTATACCACAGATTGCTCCTTCTACCAAAGATTGACTAACCCCCCCACCCCTGGGCTTTTTACTATAAAACATAATAGCTTTTTCTTGCACTTGTATTTCTACCACAGATTGTTCCCTCTACCATAGATTGACCCTACATTCCCTAAACACACTCCTACACAATTTGCATACCACCGTACTTCTTCAGGGAATTCCAGCTCGGTAATTTGTTATTCTAAATACACCGGGACTGGCAGGGCTGCCCACGTCAAGCTTGAACTCTGTGAGAAAGGGATTACTTTCGTGCGCTTTTTATTCTTGAATTATGATAGCCCACCGTTTTATAAAGGTATATGCAATGACTCAGCATTTATACAGTATAGACAAAGAATTCTGTACACAAGGAGTATATTATGAGCAGTTCATATCACATTATTTTCGCCTAAAAACTTTGAGACTTCGAGATTGGGATACAGAAGGCAGCAAACAAATTATTCAGAATGATTTCAATTCTGTCTTCGTCTTGGGGTTGTCTGGATTCATCGATATTTTTCATCTTGTAAATAGGAATTTGGTTATTAACATAGCTGCTGTCACGAGATTAGACATGTTGTCAATTTATGGATTGAAATTTTCGTGCATCGTAATTATAGTAGGAGACGCCATTTGTCCTCTCATTTTTCAATTTATTCTTTGTTTTTTACATCAAAATTATGGTAGATGACTTTCCAGGAGAGATTTATTACCCTGACAACTTTTATCAGGTAACTGAAATTTGAAGGAGACATTTTCATTCGGCAAAGAATAGATTTTCTCTGTGCTTATCACCAATTTGATCTATTGAACAAAAAAGTCTGTGATATATATGAATTTTGAGAACATGTTTGCGGGTTATATAAATGTAGCTATATATAAATTATAATGATAAATATATATATATATATATATATATATATATATAATATATATATATATATATATATATATATATATATATATATATATATATATATATATATATATATATATATATTATGGGGGTTTAGTGGTTTAGTATAGAAAATTGAGTTTTCCGGGCGTCGATGCCCAATGCAGTTGCGACGCCAGTGCAGCTTGTAAAATCCTTCAGTCACTTTGGTGGCTTTGGCGCTTTGGATCAAAGAAGTCATGACGCCCAAGTTTTTTATCAGTCACCTTGATACCCAAGCGCCCCCATTCAATGTGGAGACCCCTCTTCGACCTCATTGCTACTCACTACCGGTTATACAGATCCTGGACCGTGGGAAGCCTTCCAGGACCGACCACGTCCAGGATGGGGCTGCAGCTTCCTAGTCCATTTCCAGAGCACTGATCTAAATAATTCATGCGTCTCTCGCTCTTTGCTTATATAACACACATGAAGCCCTGAGCCCTCCATATATCATTCTTATCCAGCACTAGGTCCTTTGTCATGGACGAGACGTACTACTCTTCCTCATCCTAGTCGTCGTGAGAGTGAATCGTGCGTCCTTTTGTGTTCCAGAGAAAATACACACAAGAACTCCTCCCATTGTGATGATAACGTGCGAATGAGGCCCGGCAGCTCACTTTGTCACGCTGACTTTGATTCACGACGCGAATTAACTTCTCAGGAATGAAAAATCGCTTCCCGGGGACCGACGGGGTATACAAAGGCCTCGTGTATATATTGCCTCTCCGTTTGCTTTGCTTGAACCTTAATGATGGCACTGATTGCTGGAATGTGACGGTGATGGGCTGGAGAGAGTGAACGCGATGGTGGTTGGGGAAATATGGAAGGCGTTATTATCTAGTACAGGCTATGATGAATCCCTTGGAGAAATGAGATGTAATGATGGTCCTGATAATGAAAAAAAAAAATTCAATGGCGGTATTGCTATCAGTATAATGATGGCAAGGATGATATGAATGCACTGACTGTATGAAAAATATCAACAAAATTATATTTCTTGAAATATAATGTGACGTCCAGAAATATGAGTACAGTGGCGATATTCATAATATGAATACAATGAGAGACAAAGGAATATTCACTCCTTCATTTTCCCGGCAATTTGCAAAATATGAAATTTAATATTAATCTTCCTCCACCTCGAAGAAATGAAGTATATACTGATTAATAAGCAGGTCACAGATAATTGCTACAAGGAGATTTGAATTAATAGCTGAGCTCTTGATGATGACCCTTTTTAAGTGCTCATAAAGCGCTTGCTCATTCTCCTATTATCATTATTATCAGCATCATTATATACAGTAGTGTTAGCTTGTTCCGTTTCGAAAAAAAAACGTTTACTTTTCCTATCTCTCACTAATAAGTAACGATACATCGGAATAAATAAAAACCGCAGTCGATTTATTTGTCGCATGCCCAACAATGAAAACCCACGAGAAGCAGTAAATTCCAAGATAATGAGGCCAAAATAGACTGTGTGTCCCAGCGTATAGGCTTAGGAGCGAAAAGCGATCAATGCATCGTCGTAAACAATCCTAAAACGTTGGCATTGGGGTCGTACCGAATGGATGGTTCCCGGGGTCGTGATCGAGCTTTATAAATATCGGGCGTTGCGTGGAAATAGATTATATTCCTCGCGCCTGGTCGTTCTTATGGGAGATGTGTGTCAGGGCGTTCGGGCCGTGAAGAGGCTTTTTATTCTCATAAAAAGGGGTGTTAAATAGCAGGGATTTTCCCTTTCCGTTCTGTGACTGTGACCTGTAATGACAGGGGCATCCATGTCATCATTGCTTATACGCGTCGCATTCCTTGGGTCTTAATACTCGCTCGCCCAGTCGTAATGGGGGTGATTTGGGTTCTACTGTGGGTTTGTACCGCTGTTGGCTTTAGATGATTTTTTTTACTTAGTGTCAATTCGCCTGGAAGGGAATCTTGTAGTATAACAATTCATATGTTCCTGCAATGTATTTTCTTATCATATTTCCAAATCAGGAAATGCACAGTTTGCTATGATTACTATCAAGGAGATTAGAGATTAGGTTTTGTTGACGTATCTTTTTGTGGTACGTACAACTTACCTAATACGAAACATGTTCTTGTTAAGAGAAGGTTCGTAAAACGAGTTAGATCGGCCTGGTGATATATTTTCATGACATCTGTGTCTATGTGAAAGTGAACTTTATCCAACGGATCGGAATAAGTATTCCTGCCAATGATTTTATATCTATCCGACTTATAGATCAGATCTGTTTGCATTGTCCACCACTTCTTTGCAATAAACATACAGACTAAATCCATTTCTGAAGAAACTAAATTAATCCATCACAATCTCCAATTGACTGAGATATCCCAAACTAATTGCAAATCTATCCATGTTGGGTGGACGTATCACGGTAATGTTTACTAAATTGACACCCTATAGATGATTCGATGTGCAATTCGCACATTCTTCGCCCACTGCAAGGAACCGAGACTTTTTCTAGCCAGACACGCACTTCTGATTCATCGACTCTCACAGGTCCTTATTTGAAAAGCTCCGATTCGACTTTCAGGACATTCGTTTGCATACGGTATAAGTCATTGCTTATGAATCGTGTGGGAATAAATCAGCACGTATGAAATCTTAATGCTGGGGGTCGGAATTTATCGGATGTCTGGAGCCAGCAGTTGAATCCCAATGAATAAGTAAAAGTGAGAAGGAGAATATGAGCGTGAACACTTTGGGTGAAATATTAATGACGAAATTGGCCGTTTGGCCAAAGACAAGTTCACAGATGACGATTAGCAAGGAGCTGCCTTCAAACCTTTAATTTGAATATTACAAAAATAGGATTAAACATAGACCAAAAGACCATGCACGAACAAAAAAGTGTTCAATTCGTAAAGAAAGAAAGAGAGAGAGGTAGAGAGAAAGACAGAAAGAGACATTTCTAAGAATGAACTCTTCAAAATGGATGGTATTCAAAATGTTGATATCAAATTAATATAATTATTATTACCTGTACGTGCGAAAAGGGATGAGTAATGGAAACTGTGCTAGATAAAACTAGAAGGACAAGTTCTGAAGAAAGAATCTCTAGATAACGAAAAACGTCAGTAACTTCTATCCAAAGCTTTTTCAAAAGTACATGCTTAAATTTTTAAAGAGAATTTGCCCGGTTAGGTGACTTTTTCCTTATACAAATCTGGGTTTTCAAATTCTCTACCAGCTGCTGTTTCCACTATCTTTAAATAGCATCCAGATTTTTTCCCCGGTGGTTAAAATCCACATATTTTTCCACGATGGAATAATGAGAGAATCAGGTGGCCAGTTCAGTCGTTCTCTGCAGTTCACGAAAAAAGTTGATGGTAGTATCAACAACTGATTTGTATAAAAATTGGATTATAGCTTGGCATTTGCTTTTGTTTAATTTGGGTTAAAATTCTTCTCATGTAAAATATTTTCTTTTCATTACTGTTTTTGTTTTTATATATGTCTTAATTTATCTTTTTTTCGCCCTGAATATTTTGAATTTTGTAGGAGGGTATAGCATCATGCTGCTACACTCCATTTGATGTATATCAAAAAACTTTTTGAATTTGAATTTGAATTTGAAAAGTTGATCGTCAGTCAAACTGATACAAACTCCTGCAACGACAATACCCTTGGTGCAAATCCCCCGGAGCCCCTTGCAAATGATTATCATGGCCTTCAATGCAAAATGGATTACGGTGCCACAGTCGACGTAAACTTGATAACTAGGTAAGTTCCGCCCGACCTCTCCCCTTGCCAACTTTGAGTGGTTAACTTGGTTAACTTGGGTTCTGGTGTTGGACGATGTCGGGAACTTGTGGTGATAAGAGACTTGGTGTGTGCCCAGTTAGGGATTGGGTTCACCAAGTTAGCAGCATTTACAGTAAAGGTTTGAATACCTTCACTATCACTGGTTTATATTGCAAACTGCTCTTTTATCAAACACAAAGGAGTAACAACATAAGCTGTCACAATGGACGCAGCCATCTAAAGAAACACAAGTTGACTTTAGACGTCTATTATGAATGGCAGTGGTACAAAATGAGAACTAGCCACGCGACCAAAGAAAGAAAGAGTAAATTGAAATTTCAAACGCTCAGCAATAACGTCGTTAGCTTGAGGGGGAAAACATGTTGAGATGGACATTATGGGCTGATATCATTCCTAGAATATTCTGGTGATAATGTTGAAATCTTTCCACAACTTAGTCCTAGTAAAAGATATGTACAGTTTTTCTGTTATTGTCTTCATCATATCTTACGTTGATATCAAGACCACAACGACTCATTATAATTAAAAATATAAAGAATCGTTGGTAAGATCACAGGCTTCTAATGTCCGGGCAATAAATAAATGTTACTCCTTATAATGATGACTATATATTCATAATCTTTTTTTTTTTTTTAACTGGTTATTGCATTTGGACTGGGGAACCTTTTCGTGTCTTAGTAATTATATATATATATATATATTATATATATATATATATTATATATATTTATATATAATAGAGGGCTTTTTATATATATAATTTAATATATATATATAATAAACTCATATTTAAAATGTTGTGATCCATAAAATATTAATATTTTATATATATATATATATATATATATATAATATATTATATATATATATATATTAATATATATATATATGTATGTATATAATTTTAAAATTATATATTTTATTTTACAATATTATATATATATATATATGATATATATATCGATACTATATATATATATTTATATATATATATTATATATAATTATATATTCTTATATAGGGCCGCCTATATATATATATATAGATATATTATATTAATAATATATTATATCATATATATCTAAATATTATATATATATATTATATATATAATATATATATATATATAGTATTATATCTATATATATATTTAAAAACTGTTGTTGATCCAGGATCTCGAGAATACAGGCGAGATAGAAATGAATGTTGTATATTGTTTATACAGGCCAGTTTTGACTTATGGATTCCTGCCCAAACGGTTCTTCCATGATTCAGGGGTTGAAATATGAATGGGGCTGGTTCCCCTACCAGGCGAAGTAAACCAATGTTAGTGGAATTTCTCTCTCTCTCTCTCTCTCTCTCTCTCTCTCTCTCTCTCTCTCTCTCTCTCTACTCCCCTACGTTATATATATATATATATATATATATATATATATATATATATATATATATATACATATATATATAAATATATATATGTATATATATATACATATATATATATATATACATATATATATATATAT
>NC_087205.1:24653711-24683711 GCF_015104395.2 Macrobrachium nipponense | reverse complement strand
CATTATTCAGTTCTACCATTTTCTCCATTATTTCGTTCTACCTTTTCTCATTCTTTTATTTTACGTTCTACTTCTCCATTATTAGTTATACTTTTCCTCCATATATTCACTTTTTTATTTCTTTTTTATTTTCTCCATCTATTCCAGGATTCTATCATTTTCTCCATCTCCTATTCAAGATTCTACATTTTCTCCATCTATCGGTTCTAACCTCTTCTCCATCTATTTTGATTCTACCTTGTCTACCTTTTTCTCCATCTTTTATTCAGTTCTATCTTTTTCTCCACATTCTCCATTCTATAAGATTCTACCTTTTCTTCGCCATCTAATGCAGTTCTACATTTTCTCCATTATTTGCGTCTACCTTCTCCAATATTTTCCAGTTCTACATTTTCTTTTCTCCATCTATTTCGTTCTCACGTTCTTTTCATCCATTCTATTTCAGTTATTTACTTTTCTTCTCCATCTATTTGTTCCTACCTTTTCTACCATCTTTCAGTTCTCCTTTCTCCATTCTATTTTCATCTACTCTCCCATCTATTCAGTTCAGTACCTTTTTCTCTCCATTCTATTCAGTTCTCTTACCTTTTCTCCTCAGTCTATTCAGTTCTACTTTTCTCCATCTATTTCCCGTTCTACTCTTCCATCTTTTCAGCTTCTACCTCTCTCCATCATCTAGTTACAGTTCTACCTTTTCGGCCATTTTCTCCTTTTTCAGTTCATTTACCTACTGTTTTCCATCTATTTGGTTTCTACCTTTTCAGTTCCTACCTTTTCTCCATCTATTATTTCTACCTTTTTTCTCCATCTATTTCAGTTCTACATCTTTCCATCTAATTCAGTTCTACCTTTTCTCCATGGCTATTCAGTTATACCTTTCTCCATCTATTCTATCTACCTTTTCTTCCTCCGCATATAATTCTATAGTTCACCTTTTCTCCATCTATTTGGTTCTACCTTTTCTCCATCTATCAGTTACATATTCCAAGTCTATTCCGGCTTCCATACTCAGTTCTCCATTATTCAGCTTTTTCCTTTTTTACATTTTCTTCTTCATCTATTCAGGTTTCTACCTTTTCTCCATCTATTCAGTTCTACCTTTTCTTCCTCCATATTCAAATCTTTTTACCTTCTTCCATTTTCTATTTGGCCTTTTCTACTTTTCTCCATCTCCATTCTACCTTTTTTCCACCTATTCGGCTTAAATTTTCTACTTTTTCCATTTTTCTATTTGGTTCCATCTACCTTCTATTTTTCCAATCTTTTCAGTTCTACCTTTTTCTCCATCTATTCCAGTTCATACCTCTTTCCTTTTTTCCAATCTATTTCAGTTCTACCTTTTCTCCGCTATCTATTCAGTTCTAATCTCCTTCTCCATTCTATTCAGTCTACCTTTTCTCCATATATTTGGTTTTCTACCTCTTCCATTTTTCCTTTTCAGTTCTACCTTTTCTCCTCTTACCTTTTATTTTCGGTTCTTTAGGCCTCTTTCCATCTACCTGTTGGGTTCTTACCTCTCCATCTGCAGGTTCTACCCTTTTCTATCTCAATTCTGTTCAGGTTCTACATTTCTCCATCATCCTATCAGTTTTTTTTAACTATCCTTTCTCACCATATCTATTCAGTTCTACCTCTCCATCCATTCTATCAGTTATTACTCTTTTTCCATCCTTTTATTTGGTTTCTACCTTTTGGTTCTCCATAATCATTCAGTTCTACTTTTATTTCAATCCATTTATTCAGTTCTACCTCATTCTATTTGGTTTCTACCTTTTCATTCTTATTTTCTTTTTTCCTCTATTCATTCTTATTACTATCTCCATCTATTTTCAAATTTTCTATTTGTTCTCCTTTTTTCTATTTCAGTTCTACATCTCATTAACTATTCAAGGTTCTACCTTTTCTCCATCCATCCATTTTTCATTCTTTTACCTCTTCTCATCTATTCAATTCTACTTTTTCTCAATCTATTCAGTTCTACCTTTTCTCCATCTATTCATTCTACCTTTTTCTCAATTTATTTCTATTTTCTAACATTTTCTCCATCTATTCAGTTCTACTTTTCTCGCCATCTATTCAGTTTCTACCTTTTCCTCCATGTTCTATTCAATCTATTCATTTTGCCTTTTTCCACTATTCAATTCTATTTTCTTAATCTATTTCATTCTACCTTTTTTCTCCATTTTTCAGTTCACCTTTTCTCATCTATTCACCTCTACCTTTTCTCATCTATTCAATTCTACCCATCCACTTATTCAGTTCTACCTTTTGTTCCATCTATTCAGTTTCTACCTCCTTTTCTCCATTCTATTCATCTATTCCATTCTCCATTTTTCTATTTCATTTCTACCGTTTCTTCCAAATCTATTCAAGGTTCTACCTTTTTCTCCAACCTATTTAATTCTATTTTCTCCATCTATTGGTTTCTACCTCTTTCTCATTCTATTCAATTCTACTTTTCTCATATTTAGTTCTACCTTTTCTCCATCTATTCAGGTTCTAAAAAACCTTTTTCTCCATCTATCAATTTCTATATTTCTATCTATTCGGTTCTACCCTTTTCTCCATCTACAATCTACTTTCAATTTCCATTTTCTCAATTGATACCTTTTTTTTCCTTTTTCCATCTATTCATTCTACCTCATCTTATCTATTCAAGTTCTACCTTTTTCTCCATCTATTCAATTCTACCTTTTGGGTTCTCATCTTATTCTATTTGGTTCTACCTTTTACCTTTTCATCTATTTCAGTTCTACCTTTTCTTATCATTTCACTATTTTCAATGCTACCTTTTTCTCCATCTATTCAGTTCTACCTTTTCTCCATCTATTAAATTCTACATCAATCATCAAAGGTTCTACCTTTTGACATCTATTTCCAGGTCTAACCTTTTCTCCAAAAATTATTCTATTTTCTACCTTTTTTCTCCATCTAGTTCAATTCTACATTTTCTCATCTATTCAGTTCTACCTTTTCTCCATCTATTGCTAAGTTCTACATTTTCTGCATCCTATTACAAATCTACCTTTTGTTCTCCATCTATTTCAGTTCTACATTTTCTCCATCTATTCAGTTCTACCTTTTCTCCATTTATTCATTCTACCTTTTCTCCATCTATTCCAGTTCTACCTTTTCTCCTCCTATCTATTAATTTTTCAGTCTATTCCTTTTCTCCATCTATTCAGTTACCTTTTATCCATCTATTCAGTTTTCACCTTTTCTCATCTATTCAGTTTTTATCTACCTTTTTGTTCTCGCATCTATTGGATTCTACCTTTTCTCCATTCTAATTTTCCAGAATTCTAAACCTTTTCTCCATCTATTCAGTTCTACCTTTTCTCTCTATTCAAGTTTACCTTTTCTCCATCTATTCAATTTTAATACCTTTTCTCCATGTATTCAGTTCTACTCTTTCTCCATCTATTCCATTCTACTTTTTTTTCATACCATCTCCTTTTAGTTCTATTAATTTAAAACCTTTTCTTTCCAATAATTTCATTCTATCATATCAGCCTTTTCTTCTCTCATTCAGTTTTATCTTTTCTTCCAAAAATCTATTATTTTACATGTTCCATCTATTCAGTTCTACCTCTCCACCTCTATTCACATCTACCTTTGTTAAAAACTTTTCTCCCATCTATTCAATTAGATTCTATCACTCTCTCCATCTATTTCAAGTCTACCTTTCTCCATCTATTCAAGGTTCACATTTTCTCCATCTAATTCTTCAGTTCTTTAACCTTTTCTCATCATCAATCTACCTTTTCTCATCTATCAATTCTACCAACTTTCTCATCTATTCAATTCTACCTTTTCTTTCCTCATAACTAATTTTTCAGTTCCTAATTCTACCTTTTCAAATCTATTCAGTTACCGACTTTTCTCCATCTATTCAATTTAACTTTTCAAAATCCATTATTTCAAGGTTCTACTTTTCTCATCTATTCAATTCTACCTTTTCTCCATCTATTCAGATCTACCTTTTCTCCATCTATTCAATTCTACCTTTTCTCCATCTATTCAGTTCTACCTTTTCTCCATCTATTCAGTTCTACCTTTTCTCCATCTATTCAGTTCTACCTTTTCTCCATCTATTCAGTTCTACCTCTTCTCCATCTATTCAGTTCTACCTTTTCTCCATCTATTCAATTCTACATTTTCTCCATCTATTCAGTTCTACCTTTTCTCCATCTATTCAATTCTACATTTTCTCCATCTATTCAGTTCTACCTTTTCTCCATCTATTCAATACTATTTTCATTTTCCATCATAATTCAGTTCTACCTTTTCTCCATCTATTCTGTTCTACCTTTTCTCCATCTATTCAGTTCTACCTTTTCTCCATCTATTCAGTTCTACCTTTTCTCCATCTATTCAATTTTACATTTTCTCAATCTATTCAGTTCTACCTTTTCTCCATCTATTCAGTTCTACCTCTTCTCCATCTATTCAGTTCTACCTTTTCTCCATCTATTCAGTTCTACCTTTTCTCCATCTATTCAGTTCTACCTTTTCTCCATCTATTCAGTTCTACCTCTTCTCCATCTATTCAGTTCTACCTTTTCTCCATCTATTTGGTTCTACCTCTTCTCCATCTATTCAGTTCTACCTCTTCTCCATCTATTCAGTTCTACCTTTTCTCCATCTATTCAGTTCTACCTCTTCTCCATCTATTCAGTTCTACCTTTTCTCCATCTATTCAGTTCTACCTCTTCTCCATCTATTCAGTTCTACCTTTTCTCCGTCTATTCAGTTTCTACTTTTCTCCATTCTATTTCAGTTTCTAACATTTTCTCCATCTATTCAGTTCTACCTTTTCTCCATCTATTCAGTTCTACCTCTTCTCCATCTATTCAGTTCTACCTTTTCTCCATCTATTCAGTTCTACCTTTTCTCCATCTATTCAATTCTACATTTTCTCCATCTATTCAGTTCTACCATTTCTCCATCTATTCAGTTCTAGATTTTCTCCATCTATTCAGTTCTACCTTTTCTCCATCTATTTGGTTCTACCTCTTCTCCATCTATTCAGTTCTACCTCTTCTCCATCTATTCAGTTCTACCTTTTCTCCATCTATTCAGTTCTACCTTTTCTCCATCTATTCAGTTCTACCTTTTCTCCATCTATTCAGTTCTACCTCTTTTCCATCTATTCAGTTCTAGCCCTTTTCCTTTCCAATCCTATTTCATTCACATTTCTCCATCTATTCCAGTTCTACCTTTCTCCATCTATTGGTTCTTTACCTTTTCCTCCTCTAATTCAATTCTACATTTCTCCATCTATTCAGTTCTAAACCTTTTTCTCCTCTATTCAGTTCTAACATTTTTCTCCATTCTATTTCAGTTCACCTTTCTCCAATCCTTTTTATTCCAGTTCTACCTTTTCTCCATCTATTTCATTCTACCTCTTTCTCATCTATTCACGGTTCTAACCTTTTTCTCCATCTATTCAAGTTTCTTCATTTTCTCCATTTTCTATTCCAATTCTACATTTTCTCAATCATTCAGTTCTACCTTTTCCTCCATCTATTCATTTCTACATTTTCTCCATCTATCAGCTTCTAGCTTTTCTCCCATTTTCTATTCCAATTCTACATTCATCCATCTATTCAGTTCTACCTTTTCTCCATCTATTTCAGTTCTACATTTTCTCCATCTATTCCAGTTCTACCGCTTTTCTTTTCCTACCATTCTAATTTGGTTCTACCTTCCTCCATCTATCAGTTACATTTCTCCATCCTATTCAGTTCTACCTTTTCTCCATCATTCAATTCATACATTTTTTCTCATCTATTCAGTTCTACCTTTTTCTCCATCTATTTCAATTCATACATTTCTCAAATCTATTCAGTTCTACCTTTTCTCCATCTATTTTTGTTCTTAACCTATTTTCTCCATCTATTAAATTCTAACCTTTTTCTCCATCTATTTTCAATTCTAACCTTTCTCCATTCTATTCAATTCTACCTTTCTCCATCTATTCAATTCTACCAACTTTTCTCCACTATTCAGGTTCTACTTTCTCCATCCTTTTAATTCAATTCCTACATTTTTCTCAATTCTATTCAGTTTCTACCTTTTCTCCATCTATTCAGTTCTACCTTTTCTCCATTCTATTTCAGTTCTACCTTTCTCCATCATTTGGTTCACCTTTTCTTCCTCCCAAATCTATTCAAAGTTCTTACCTCTCGTCCCATCTATTTTCAGTTCCTCCTTTTCTCCATCCTATTCAGTTCTAACCTTTTCTCCATCTATTCAGTTCTACCTTTTCTCCATTTTCTGATTCAGTTTCTACCTTTCTTCATTCTATTCAGTTCTACCTCCCTTTTTCATCCTATTCAGTTCTACTTTCTCCATCATTTCAGGTTCTACCTTTTATCTCCCATCTATTCAAATTCTTACCTTTTCTCCATTCTATTCAGTTCTACCTTTTCTCCATCTATTCAGTTTCTACCTTTTCTTTTCCATTACTAAACAGTTCTACCTCCTTCTCCAATTCTAATTCAGTTTTTTCCTCCTTTCTCCAATCTATTCGTTCGGACTTATTCTCCATCTATTCAGTTCTAAACCTTTTTCTTCCTCCATCTATTCAAGTTCTACCTCTTTTCTCCATTCTATTCAGTTCTACCTTTTTCTTCCCATCTATTTGGTTCACTCCTTCTCCATCTAATTTTTCAGTTCTACCTCTTCCTCCATCTTTAAATTCATTCTACCTTTTTCCTCCATCTAATTCAAGTTACTTCTACCGCTTTTCTCCATCTATTCAGTTTTACCTTTCTCCATCTAATCCAGTTTCTACCTTTCTCCATCTATTCAAGTTTCTACCTTTTCTTCTCCATCTTATTCATTCTACCTTTTTCTACCTTCGTCATCTTATTCAGTTCTACCTTTTTCTTCAATTTTCTATTTGGTTCCTACCTCTTCTCCGTCTATTCAATTGTTCTACCTTTTCCTCCATCTAATTCAGTTCTCCTCCTCTCCATTCCTTTTTATTCAGTTTACCTACCTTTCTCCATCTATTTTGGTTCTACCTTTTTTCTTCCATCTTTTCAGTTTCTACCTTTTTTCCACCTATTCTGGTTCTACCTTTTCTCCATCTATTTTGGTTTCAACCTTTTCTCCATCCTTTCAGTTCTACCTTTCATCCATCTATTCAGTTTTTACTCCCTTTCTCCATCTATTCCAGTTCTACCTTTTTCCTTCCATCTATTCAGCTTACTTTCTTCCTTTTCGCATCCTAATCAGTTCTACCTTTTCTCCATTTCATTTGGTTCTAAACCTTTTCTTCCATCCTATTCAGTTCTACCTTCCTCCTATCTATTTCAGATTCAACTTTTCTCCATCCATTTTGGTTCTACCTTTTCTCCATTCTTTTCAGTTATCTACCTTTTTCTCCATCTATTTGGTTTCTTTTACTTTCCTCATCTTTCATTTCTACCTTTTCTCCATCTATTTTAGTTCTACCTCTTCTCCATTCTATTCAAGTTTCTAAAAGCCTTTTCTCCATTCTATTTGGTTCTAACCTTTTCTCCAATCCTTTTCAGTTTCCTACCTTTTCTCCATTCTATTTGGTTCTACCTTTTTCTCCATCTTTTCAGTTCTAACCTTTTCTCCAATTGTATTCAGTTCTAACCTTTTCTTCCCTCCATCTATTTCAGGTTCTAACCTTTTCTCCATCTATTTCGCGTTCTAACCTTTTCTCAATCTTTTCAGTTCTACCTTTTCCTCCAATCTTATTTCAGGTTCTACCTCTTCTCCATCTTTTCGTTCTATTACCTTTTCTCCATCTATTTGCGTTCTACCTTCCATCTTTTCAGTTCTACCTTTCTCCCACCTTATTCGGTTCTACCCTTTCCCATTCTATTCCAGTTCTTACCTTTTCTCCATCTATTTGGTTCTACCTTTTCTCCATCTTTTTCAGGTTCTTTTACCTTTTCCTCCATCTATTCAGTTCTACCTCTTCTCCATCTATTCAGTTCTAACCTTTTCCTTTTCCATCCTATTCCAGTTCTACCTTTCTCATCTATTCAGGTTCTACCTTTTCTCCCACTATTTGGTTCTTTTACCTTTCTCCAATCTTTTCAGTTCTTTACCTTTTCTCCACCTATTTCCGGTTTCTCCTTTTCTCCATCCATTTTCAGTTCCTACCTTTTCTCCATTTCTATTCTGGTTCTACCTTTTCGTCCATCTTTTATTCAAGTTCTACCTTTTCCTCCATTCTATTTGGTTCTACCTTTTCTCCACTTGTTTCAGTTCTACCTTTTTTCTCCACTTATCGGATTGCCCTACTTCTTTTCCCTCCATCTTATTTCAGTTCACATTTTCTCCATCTTTCTTTTGTTCTCCTTTCTCATTCATTTCCAAGTTTTCTACCTTTCTCCATCTATTTGGTTCTTACCTTTTCCTCCATCTTTTTCAGTTCTAACCTATTTCTCCACCTATTCGTTTCTACCTTTTTTCCTCCATCATTCAGTTTCTACCCCATTTTTCTCCATCTATCAGGTTTCTACCATTTTCTCCATCTTTTATTCAGTTCTACCTTTTCTCCATCTATTTGGTTCCTACTTTTCTCCATCTTTCAGTTTCTAAACCTTTTCTCCACCTATTCGGTCTTTTACTTTTCTCCTAATCTTTTCAGGTTCTACCTTTTATCTTCCACTATTCAGTTTTCTTACCTTTTCTCATCTTTTCAGTTCTACCTTTTCTCCGTCTATTCAGTTCTACCTTTTCCCTATCTATTCAGTTCTTGAATGTTTTCTCCATCTATTCAGTTTTTACCATTGCCTTTTCTCCATCTATTCAGTTCTACCTCTTCTCCAATCTATTCAGTTTACTTTACTTTTCTCCAATCTATTTCATGTTCTTACCTTTCTCATCATTATTCAAAGTTCTGACATTTTTCTCCATCTATTCAGTTCTAACCATTTCTCCCATCTATTCAGTTCTAGATTTTTCTCCATCTATTCAGTTTCTACCTTTTCTCCATCTATTTGGTTTCTACCTCTTTCTCCAATATTCAGTTCTACCTCTTCTCCATTCTATTCAGTTCTACCTTTTCTTCCATCCATTCAGTTCTACCTTTTCCATCATTCAGTTCTACCTTTTCTCACTTTATTCCAGTTCCTAACCTTCTTCTCCATTCTATTCAGTTCTAGCCTTTTCTCTCATCTATTACAGTTGTTACTATTTCTTTTCCATCCTATTAGTTCTACTTTTTACATCTATTTGGTTCTACCTTTTCCTCCATCTATTCAATTCTTACATTTCTCATCTATTCAGTTTTCTACCTTTTCTCCATCTATTCAGTTTCTACATTTTCTCCATCTATTCAGTTCGTACTTTCTTCATCCTTTATTCAGTTCTCCTTTTCTCCAATCTATTTCAGGTTCTACCTTTCTTTCCTCCATCTATTCGGTTCTACCTTTTCTCCAATTCCTATTCAGTTCTCATTTCTCCCATCTATTCAATTTCTTACAATTTTCTCAATCTATTTCATTGTTACCTTTCCTCCATCTATTCAGTTTTACATTTTCCTCCATCTATTCAAGTTCTAGCCTTTTCTCAACTTATTTCAATTCTTTACCATTTTCTCCATCTATTCAGTTTCTAACCTTTCTTCCTCCTATCAGTTCATTACAGTTTTCTCCATCCTTTTATTCATTTCCTACCTTTTCCTCATTCTATTTGGTTCTTACCTTTTCACATCTATTCAGTTCTACCATTTCTCCATTTCTAATTCAGTTCTACCTTTTCTCCAATCTATTCAAGTTCTACGTTTTCTCAATCTATTCAGTTTTCTACCTTTTCTCCATTTTCTATTCCAATTCTACATTTTCCTCAAGTTCTATTTCAGTTCTTTTACCTTTTCCTCCATCTAATTTTGTTCTAACCTTCTTCTCCAAATTTTCCTATTAAAATTCTCTTTTCTCCATCCTATTCAAGTTCTACCTTTTCTCCATCTGATTCCAATCTATTCCTTTCTCCATTATTTCAATTCTAACTGTTTTCTCCATCTATTCAGTTCTACCCTTTTCTCCATCTCATTTGGCAAATTTCTACCATTTTTCTCCATCCTATTCCAGGTTCTACATTTTTTCCTCCATCTAATTCAGTTCTACCTTTTGTCCATCCTTTCATTCTCCTTTTCCTCCAATTCTATTTGGTTCTACTTTTTCTTCTCCTCTATTCAAGTTCTACCTTTTCTTCCTCCATTCTATTTCAAGTTCTAAACTTTTCTCAATCTAAATTTCAGTTTCTACTTTTCTCAATCTTTTATTCAGTTCTACCTTTTACTCCATCTAAAAATTTTCAGTTTCTACCTTTTCTTCACTCCATTCAGTTACCTTCTTTTCCTCTAAATTCAAGTTCCTTTTAGCCTTTGTCCTCCATCTATTCAAGTTCTACCTTTTCTGCCATCTTATTCAAGATTGCTACCTTTTCTCCATCTATTCAAGTTTCGTACCTTTTTTCTTCCATCTATTCAGTTGTCTACCTTTTCTTCCATATTCAAAGTTTCATACCTCTTTTCTCCTCATTCTATTCAGTTCTACTTTCTCCATCCTTTCAGTTCTACCTTATCTCCACTTCAGTTCTACCCTTTTCTTCCTCATCTATTCATTCTACTCTTCTCCACTATTCAGTTCTACCTTTTCTCCTCTATTTGGTTTACTCTTCTCCATTCTATCAGGTTCTAGCTCTTCTTCTCCAATCCTATTCAGTTCTTCTTTTTCTCCATCTATTCGTTCTTACTTTTCCTCAATCTATTCAGTTCTACCTTTTTCTGCCAACTATTCAGTTCTACCCTTTGCCACTATTCAGTTCTACCTTTTTTCTGACCTTTTCGTCATCTATTCAGTTTCATCCTTTTTCTCCATCTATTTGGTTCCTACCTCTCTCCGTTCATTCAGTTTCCTCTTTCTTCAGTCCTGAATTCAGTTCTACCTCTTTTCCTCCATCTATTCAGTTCTCCCTTTTCTCCATCCTTTTGTTCTGATCCATTTTCTCCAATTGCTTTTCAGTTCTACCTTTTTTCCAACCTTATTCCGGTCCTACCTGTTTCTCCATTCTTAAATTTGTCAACCTTTTCTCCATCTTTTCAGTTCTAAGTTTTCTCTCAATTCCTTTTATTCCAGTTTACCTCTTCTCGCATTCATCAGTTCTACTTTTCTCCTCTATTCAGTTTCTAAACCTTTTCTCCATCTATTCAGTTCTACTTTTCCCACCTATTTGGTTCTTACTTTTCCTCCATCTATTCAGTTCCTACCTTTTCTCCAATCTTTTATTCAGTTCCAACTTTTCTCCACTTATTTGTTCTAAGGCCTTTCTCCATCCTTTTCAGTTCTACCTTTCTCATCTATTTGGTTCTAGTTTTCTCCATCTATTCAGTTCCTACTTTCTCCATCTATTCAGTTCTACCTCTTTCCATCCTAATTCATTCTACCTTTCCTCTCATCTTATTCAGTTCTACCTTTCTTGCCACTATCCATGTTCATCCTCTTCTCCCATTATATTCAAGTTCTACCTTTTCTCCATCTTATTTTCGTTCTACCTCTTCTTCCATCTATTCAGTTCTACCTTTTCTCATTCTTCCATTCTATTCTTTTCTCCATCTATTTAGTTTACCGTTTTCTCCATCTATCTAGTTCTAGTTTTCTCCACCTTTTATTCATTTCCTACTTTCTCCATTCTTATTGGTTCTACCCTTTTCCCTCCATCTAATTCAGTTTCTCTTTTCCGTCAGCTTATTTGGTTCCCTACCTTTTCTTCATTCTTTTTCAGTTCTACCTTTTTCCATCTATTTGGTTCCTTTTACCGTCATCTATTCAGGTTCTACATTTTCGTCCTCCAATCTTTATCAGTTTCTTACATTTCTTCCATCCTATTCCAGTTCTACCTTGTTCTCCATCTATTCAATTGCTACCTTTTCTCCATCTATTTCAGTTCTACCTTTTGTCCTCTATTCCAATTCTACATTTTCTTCCATCTATTCAGTTTCTACCTTTTCTCCATCTATTTCAATTCTTACCTTTTCTCCATCTTTTATTCAATTCCTACATGTTCTCCATTATTCAAGTTTCTACCTTTTCTCCAATTCTATTCAAGGTTTACCTGTCCTCCATCCATTTTGCATTCCTACCTTTTCTCCTATTTGGGTTCAATTCCTACCTTTTCTCCAATCTTTTTATTTAAATTCTAAGTTTCTCCATCTTTTATTTCAAATTCCTACCTTTTCTCCATTCTATTCAGTTTTCTATTTTTACCATCTTTATTCCCAGTTATTACCGTTTCCTAGATTCTATTCAATTTTCCCTTTTCCCTCCATCTTAATTCAAGTTCTACCTTTTCTCCATCCTATTCAATTCTACCTTTCTCCATTATGCAGATTCTTACCTTTTGTTCCATCCTATTTCAATTTTGGTTACCCTTTCTCCATCTATTCATTTCTACCTTTTCTCCATCTTTTATTCAGTTTCTACCTTTTCTGCCATCTATTCAGTTGCTACCATTTTTCGCCATCCTATTTCAGTTTTACCTTTTCTCCATTCTATTAAGTTCCTTTTACCTCCTTCCATCTATTTTCAGTTCTACCTTTTCTCCATCTATCCAAATTCTACATTTTCTCCAATCTATCAGTTTACCTTTTCCTTTTCCATGTATTCAATTCTACCATTTCTCCATCTATTCAGTTCCTTTTACCTTTCTCATCTATTCCAATTTACTAACATTTTCTCCTCTATTCAGTTCACCTTTTTATCCTTTTATTCTGTTCCTACCTTTTCTCCATTATTCAGTTCTACCTTTTTCTCCATCTATTCAGTTCTCCGTTTCCTTACATCCTATTCAAGTTTTACATTTCTCAATTCTATTCAGTTCCTTTACCTCTTTCCATCTATTCAAGTTTACCTTTTCTCCATCTTATTGCAGTTCCCTACCTTTTCTCCATTCTAATTTCTTCTACCTTTTTCCCATCTATTCAGATTTTATACCTCTTCTCCATCTATTCCGGTCTACCTTTTCTCCATTATTTGGTTCTACCTTTTCTTCCTCCACTTTTATCAGGTTCTACCTTTTCCTCCTCATCTATTCAGTTTTTCTACCTTTTCTCCATCTATTCAGTTTCTACCTCTTCTCATCTATTGAGTTTCTACCTTGGTCTCATCTTTCAGTTCTACCTTTCTTCCTCCATCTATTATTCTACCGTTCTCGGTCTATTCAGTTTTCTACCTTTCTCATCTATTTCAGGTTTTCTAAACATTTTCTCCATCTTTATTCAGTTCTACCTTTTTGTCCAATCTATTCAGTTCTACCTCGTTCCAATTCTATTAAGTTCCTACCTTTTCTCCATCTATTCAGGTTCCTAAGTTTTCTTTACATCCCATTCAATTCTTACATTTTCCCCATCTATTCAGGTTCTTCCCATTCTTTTCCATCCTATTTTCAGTTCTAGATTTCTTTCCAATATCAGTATACCTTTTCTCCAATTCGATTTGGTTTACCTCTTCTCCATCTTTCAGTTCTTGTTTTAGACCTTTTCCTTCCCCATCTATTCAGTTCTACCTTTTCTCCATCTATTTCAGGTTCTACCTTTTCTTCATCTTTTATTTCAGGTTATACCTTTTCTCCATCGAATTTCAAGTTCTACCTCTTTCCATCTATTTCAGGTTCTAGCTTTTCTTCCTCTATTCAGTTTTCTAATTTTCTCTCATCTATTCAGTTCTACCTTTTCTCCTATTATTTGGTTTCTAGTTTTTCTCCATCCTATTCAATTCTAACCATTTTATCCATTCTATTCAGTTCTACCTTTTCTCCATCTATTTCAGTTTCTAACCATTTTCTCCCCATCTTTATTCAGGTTCACCTTTTCCTTTCCTCCATCTATTCAGTTCTACCTTTTCTTCATCTATCAGTTCTTTTACCTCTTTCTCATCTGATTCAGTTCTACCTTTTTCTCCATCTATTTCAGGTTCTTCATTTTCCATTTTCTTATTCCAATTCTTTTACATTTTCTTCAATCTATTCAGTTTTACCTTTCGCCATCTATTCACGGTTTATACCATTTTTCTCCAATTAAATTCAGTTCTTTAGGCTTTTCTCCATCTTTTTATTCAATTCCTAATTTTCTCCATTTGGTTTATCATTCCTTACCTTTTTGCCAATTTTCTATCAGTTCTACATTTCTCCATCTAATTCAGTTTACCTTTTCTCCATCCTATTTGGTTCTTTACCTTTTCTCCATCTATTCAGGTTCACATTTTCTCCATCCTTTTATTCAGTTCCTACCTTTTCTTTCCATTCTATTCCAATCTACATTTCTCAATCTATTCAGTTCTACCTTTTCCCATCTATTCATTCAATTTTCTCAAATCTATTCAGGTTCTACCTTTTCTCCATTCTTTATTTGTTCTAGTTTCTCCATCCTTTTATTAAATTCTACCATTTTCCTCCATTCTATTCCATTATACCTTTTCTCCATCATTTAATTCTACCTTTTGATTATATTCAATTCTACCTTTTGTCCTCCATCTATTCTGTTCTACCTTTTCTCCATCCTATCAATTCACATTCTCCATATATTCAGTTCTAACCTTTTCTTTTCCATCTATTTGGATTCTACCTTTTCTCCATCTATTCAGTTCTACCTTTTCTTTCCAATCTATTTGGTTCTAGTTCCTTTTCCTCCATGTATTCAGTTCTACCTTCTTCCCCTCCATATATTCAGTTCCTTTACCTTTTCTCCATCTATTCAGTTCTACCTTTTGTACATCCTATTCAGTTCTACCTTTTCTCCATCATTCAGTTCTACCTTTTCTTCCATCTATTTCAGTTCTACCTTGTTTTCCATCCTATTCAGTTCTACCTTTTCTCCCATCTTTCAGGTTCTACCTTTTCTCCATGCTTAGTTCAATTATACCTTTTCTCCATCTATTCAGTTCTAACCTTTTCTCCATCTATTCAGTTCTCCCTTTTCTTTCCCATTCTATTAGTTTACCTCTCTCCATCTATTTTTAGTTCTACCTTTTCCCATCTATTCAGTTCTACCTTTTTTATCCGTCCATTCTAATTCAGGTTCTACCTTTTCTTCCTCCATTTATTCAGTTCCTACTTTTCCTTCCTCCATTCTACAGGTTCTACCTTTTCTCCATCTTTTCATGGTTCTCATCCTTTTCTCCATCCTATTCAGTTCTACCTTTTTCTTCTCCATCTTTATTCAGTTCACCTTTTTTCTCCATCCTTTTATTCAGTTCCTACCTTTTCTCCAAATTATCAGTTATTCTACCTTTTCTCCATCATTTCAGTTCACCTCTTCTCCATCTTTTATTCAGTTCTTTACCTTTTCTACCTTTTCGGTTCATCTTTCAGTTCTACCTTTTCCAAGCTATTGGTTAACTTTTCTTTTTCTCCGTCTATTCAGTTCTAACCTTTCTCCAGCCTAATCAGTTATACCTCTTCTCTCATTATCTCAGGTTCTCCCTTTTCTCCATCTATTTGGTCTACCTTTTGTCCATCTTTTCAGTTTACCTTTTTTCCAACCTTTATTCGGTTCCTACCTTTTCTCCATATATTTGGTTTCAACCTTCTCTCCAATCTTTTCAGTTCCTACCTTTTTCCAATTTTCTATTCAGTTTTACCTCCTTCTCCATCCTTTTATTCAGTTCTACCTTTTCCCACTTATTCAGATTCTACCTTTTCTCGTCTATTCAGTTCTACCTTTTCTCCATACGATTTCAGTTCCTTACCATTTTCTCCCATACTATTCAGTTCTACCTTTTTTCTCCATCTATTCAGTTTCTACCTTTTCTTCCTCCATCTATTTTCAGTTTTTTCTACCTTTTTCTCCATTCTATTCAGTTCCTACCTTTTCCTCCATCTATTCGTTTCTTACAATTTTCTCATCCTTTTCTTCCCCAGTTCTAACCATTTGGTTCCATCTATTCCAGTTTTCCAGTTTTCCTCCATCTTTATTCAGTTTCTACCTTTTCTCCATCTATTTGGTTCTACCTCCTTTTCTTTCCATCTTTTATTCAGTTCTACCTTTTCGTTCCTCCAATCTATTTGTTGTAAATAACCTTTTTCTTCCATTCCATTCTTCGGTTCAGTTTACCCTTTTCTCCATCTATTCAGTTTACCTTACCTTTCTCCATACTAGTTCAGTTCTACCTCCTTTTCTTTTCCATCCCTTATTCAGTTCTAGATTTTTACCCCAGTCTATTCCAGTTCTTACATTCCTCCATCTATTTCAGTTTCTACCTTTTTCCTCCATCTATTTATTTGGTTCTAAACCTTTTCTCCATCTATTTCAAGTTCTACCATTTTCTCCAATCTAATTCAGTTCTACCTTTTCTCCATCTATTTCAGGTTCTACCATTTTTCTCCATCCTTTTATTCAGTTTACCTTTTTCTACCATTTTCTATTCCAGTTCTACCTTTTCTCATTCTATTCCAGTTCTTACCTCCCTTTCAATCTATTCAGTTTACCTTTTCTCCATTTTCATTCCAGTTCTTCATTTTCCTCAGTTCTATTCCAAATTTACATTTTCTCCAATCTATTCCAGTTCTACCTTTTCTCCCAATCTAATTTTCAGGTTCTTAAAACCTTTTTCTTTTTCCATTCTTTTATTCAGTTTCTAGCTTTTTTCTCCCATCATATTCAATTCTACCATTTTCCTCCATCTATTCAGTTTCTACCATTTTTCTCCATCTATTTCAGTTCTACCATTTGTTCTCCCTCTATTCAGTTCTACCTTTTCTCCATCTATTTCAGGTTTCTACCTTTTCTCCATCTATTCAGTTCTACATTTCCCTCTATTCCAGTTTCTACCTTTTTCTCCAGATTCTAATTCTAATTGTCCCCTCAAATCCTTTTATTCAGTTCCTACCTTTTTCTCCATCTATTACAATTTCTTACCATTTCTCAATCTTTCAGTTCTACCTTTTTCTCCATTCTATTTTGTTCTACCCTTTCCTTCCTCCATCTATTTAAAATTCTACCTTATTTCTCAATATATTTTCAATTTGCTACCTTTTAGTCCATCTATTCAATTCTACCTTTTCTTCCCATCCTATTTCAATTCGTACCTTTTCTCTATCTATGTCAGTTCTAACCTTTTGTTCTCCATCTATTTGGAATTCTACCTTTTCTTTTCCCATCTATTCAGTTTTCTACCTTTTCTTCCATCTATTCATATTCTACCTTTTCTTCCAACATCTATTCAAGTTCTACATTTTTCTCCATCATATTTGGTTCTACCTTTTCTTCCTCCATCTTCTTCCAGTTCTTTTTTTTAAGACCTTTTCTTTTCTCCCATCTATTCAGTTCTAAACCTTTTCTTCATCCTATTCATTCTACCTTTTGTCCGTTTTCTATTCAGGTTTACCTTTTTCTCCATCTATTTCAGGTTGCTACCTTTTCTTCCATCTTTTATCAGTTCCTACCTTTTCTTTCCTCATCTATTCAGTTCTAACCTTGTTCTCCATCCTATTCAGTTCTACCTTTTCTCCATCTATTCAAGTTCTACCTTTTCTCCATCTATTTTCAGGTTCTAACCTTTTCTCCACTCTTTTTCAGTTCTACCTTTTCTACCATCCTATTTCAGGTTCTACCTTTTCTTCCTCCATCCTTTATTCAGTTTACCTTTCTTCCATCCTTTATTCAGTTTTACCTTATTTGATATTATTCAGTTCTACCTCTGTCTCCATCATTCAGTTCTACCTCTTCTCAATCTATTCAGGTTCAACCTTTTCTCCATCTATTGGGTTCTACCTTTATCCATATATTCAGTTCTACTCTTCTCCATCTATTAAGTTCTTACCTTTTCTCCAATTTTTTTTTTTTTTTTTTTTTTTTTTCTTTATTCAGGTTACACCTTTTCTCCATCTATCAGTTTACCTTTCTCATCTATTCAGTTCTAACCTTCTTCTCCATCATTCAGTTTACCTTTTTCTACCCTTTAGGCCATCTAATTCAGTTCTACCTTGTCTCCATCTATTGGTTCTAACTATTCTCAGTACTATTCAGTTCTACCTTTTCTCAATCTAATCCGTTATACCTCTTCTCCATTCGATTCAGTTCTCCTTTTCTCCATCTATTTGGTTTACCTTTTCTCCATCTTTTCACGTTCTACCTTTTTTCCACCTTTTATTCTGTTTCCTACTTTTACTCCATTACTATTTGGTTTGAACCTTTTCTTCAACTTTTCCAGTTTCTACCTTCTCTCCATCTAGTTCAGTTTTACCTTTCTTCCTCCCATCTATCAGTTCTACCTTTCCCATTCTATTCCAGTTCTACCTTCCTTTCCATCTATTCAGTTCTACCTTTTGTCTCCATCCTATTTGGTTCCTACCTTTTGTCTCCATCCTATTCAGTTCTACCTTTTCTCCATCTATTCAGTTCTAAACCTTTTCTCCATTCTATTTGGTTGGTTCTACATTTTCTCCATCTTTCAGTTGCTACCTTTTTCCTCCATCTATTTGTTCTACCTTTTCTCCATCTATGCAGTTCTAGCCTTTTCTCCCAATCTATTCAGTTCTACCTCTTTTTACCATCCTATTCAGTTCTACCTCTTTCTCCTCCATCTATTCAGTTCTACCTTTTTCTCCATCATATTCAGTTTACCTCTTCTCCATAGATTTCCAGTTTACCTTTTTTCCATCTATTAAGTTCTACTTACTTCTCCATCTATTTCAGTTCTACCTTTTCTCCATCTATTAAGTTATACCTTTTCTCCATCTATTAGAGGTTACCTTTTTCTCCATCTATTTCAGTTCTACCTTTTCTCCATCTTATTCAGTTCCTAACCTATTCTCCATCTATTTGGTTTCTACCTTTCTCCATCTATTCAGTTCTCAACCTTTTTCTCAATCTATTTGGTTCTAACCTTTTCTTCATCTTTTCAGTTCTAAATTTTATTCCATTATTTGTTTCTTAAATTTTCTTCAATCTATTCGCGTTCCTACTTTCTCCATCTATTCAGTTCTAACCTCTTCTCCATCCTTTTATGCAGTTCCTACCTTTCTCCATCTATTCAGTTTCTACCTCTTTTCTCCATCTATTTCAGGTTCCTACCTTTTTGATCTATTTATTCCTCCTTTTCTCCATCTATTTCCAGTTTCTACCTTTTCTCCATCGATCAGTTATTTGCTTTTCTCCATCTATTTTGGTTCTTACCTTTTCTTTTCCATTTCTTTCAGTTCTAACCTTTTCTCCAATTCTATTTCCAGGTTCTCTCTTCCTCCATCTATCCAGTTTTCTACCATTTTCTCCATATATTCAGGTTCTACCTTTTCTTCCTCCATCTATTCAGTTCTACCTTTTCTTCCACTATTTGGTCCTACCTTTTTCTCCATTCTTTCAGTTCTTACCTTTTCTCCATCTATTCAGTTTCTACCTTTTCTCCAATCCTATTCAGTTTCTACCTTTTTTCCTCCATATATTTAGTTCTTCCTTTACTCCATTTTCTATTCCAATTCTACCTTTTCTCCATCTATTCAGTTGCTAACCTTTTCTCCATCCATCCATTTCTACCTTCTCTCCATCTATTCAGTCCTACCTTTTCTCCATCCTTTTATTCATTTTCCTACCTTTTCTCCATTTGGTTATCCAGTCTTTTACCCTTTCCTCCATCTATTTCTATTCTTACATTTTCTACATCTAAATTTTCAATTCTAACTTTTCTTTCCATATAGTTCATTTCCTCCTTTTCTCCTATATATTCAGTTCCACTTTCTCCATCTATTTGGTTATACCCTTTTCTCCATCCCTATCAGTTTTACCTTTTCCTCCATCTATTCAGATTCTTACCATTTTCTTCCCATTCCTATTCGAATTTCTACAATTTCCCATATATTGGTTCTACCTTTTCCTCCAATCTTATTTCAGGGTTCTACCTTTTCCCTCCAATCTTTTTAGTTCAGTTTCTACCGCGTTTCTCCATCTATTCAGTTCTCGCCTTTTCTCCAATCTATTGGTTATTACCTTTCTCCATTTCTTTTCCCATTTTATACCTTTTCCTCCATCTATCAGTTCTAGTTTTATCCCATTTATATTCAGTTCCTAACTTTCTCCATTCTAATTTGGTTCTACCCTTTTGGTCCATCCTTTTCAGTTCTACCTTTTCTACATCTATTTGGTTTACCTTTTCTCCATCTTTCAGTTGCTCCACCTTTTCTCCATGTAATTCAGTTATACCTTTTTCTTTCCTCCATCTATTCAGTTCTACCTTTCTAACATTTTTCTATTGGTTCCTACCTTTTCTCCATTCCTTTTCAGTTTCTAACCTTTCTCCATCCTAATTCAGTTACCTCTTCTACCATCTTTCAGGTTCACCTTTTTCTCCATCTATTTGGTTCTACCTTTTCTCCATCTTTTCAAGGTTTCTACCTTTTCTCCACCTATTCCGGTTTTCTACCTTTCCTCCATTCTATTTCAATTATACCTTTTTCTCCATCTATTTGGTTTCTACCTTTTCTCCAATCCTTTTCAGTCTACCTTTTACAGCTATTCAGTTCTAACCTCTTCTCCCTCTATTTCCGTTCTACCTTTTCTCCAAATCTATTCAGGTTCTTACCTTTCTTCTTCCATCTATTTCAGTTTTCTTTATCCTTTTCTCCCATCTATTTGGTCTACCTTTTTTCCCACTCTTTTCAGTTATACCTTTTCTCAACCTATTTTCGGGTTCCTAAACCTTTTTCTTCCATTCTAATTCAGTTATACTTTTCTCCATTTTCTAGTTTCCTGTTCTACCTTTTCTAAATTCTCTCAGGTTCTACCTGTCTCCATCCTTTTATTTGGTTCTACCTTTTCTCCAATCTTTTACAGTTATACCTTTTCTCCACCTTTTAATTCGATTCCACCTTTCCTTCCATTCTATTCAGTTCTACCTGTCTCCATTCTATTCCTTTTCTACCTTTTCTCCAATTCTATTCATTTCTACCTTTCTCCAACTATTTGGTCCTACTTTTCTCCATCTTTTCAGTTCTTACCTTTTTCCACCATTCCGGTTTACCTTTTACTCCATTTCTATTCAGGTTCTACATTTTTATCCATTTTCTATTCAGTTTACATTTTCTCCATCTCTTCAGTTCTACCCGCCCTTTTTCCTTTTCCATCTATTTGTTCTACCTTTTTCTTCCATCTTTTCAGTTCGACCTCTTCCATCCTATTCAGTTCTACCTTTTCTTCCTCCATCTCCCAGTTCTACCTTTTCTTCCATCTATTTGTCTACCTTTTAACCTGTTATTTTAACAGATCTTTTCAGTTTCTAACCTTTTTCTCCCACCTATTCGGTTCTACCTTTTCTCCATCTATTTCAGTTCTACCTTTTCTCCTCCTTTTATTTGGTTCTACGCTCTCCTCCTTTTCCAGGTTCTACCTTTTCTCCATCTTTTATTCAGAATTTTCTACTCTTTTCTTCCATCTATTCAGATTCTTTTAAACCTTTTCTTCCATCCATTCCAGTTTCTTTTTTACCTCTTTCCTTCATCTTTTTATTTTCAGTTCTACCTTTTCTCCATCTATTGGTTTCTAAAACCTTTTCCATCTTTTCAGTTCTTTTACCTTCTTCCAACCTTTATTCGTTCTCCTTTTCCCTCATTTCTATTCAGTTCTAACTTTTCTCCATCTAGTTCTGTTCTACCCTTTTCTTCCATCTATTATTTTCTCCAGTTTCTACCTTTCTCCAATCTATTTGGTTCTACCTTCTTCCATCTTTTCAGTTCTACCTTTCCTTTTCCACTATTTCGTTCTACCTTTTCTCCATCATTCAGGTTCTAGCCTTTTCTCACCTCTATTTTCCTTGTTTCTACCTAACTCTCCATCTATTCAGTTCTACCTTTTCTCCATCTATTTGGTTCTACCTTTTCTCCATCTTTTCAGTTTTCTACTCTTCCACTATTCGGGTCTACCTTTTTCTTCCATCTATTTGTTCAGGTTTGTTACTTTTTCTTCCATTTTCTATTCAGTTCAACCATTTTTCTCATCTATTTTCATTCTACCTTTTCTCCATCTATTGTTCTACCTTTTCTCCATCTTTTCCAGTTTCCTACCTTTTCTTCCACCTTTTATTCGGTTCTACTTTTCTCCATCTTTTCAGTTCTACCTTTTCTCCGCCACCTTTTATTCAGTTCCACCTTTTCTCCATTTTCTTTTCAGTTTCTTACCCTTTCTCCATCTATTCAGTTCTACCTTTTCTCCATCTAGTTCAGCCTTTCGACCTTTTCTCCATCTATTTTGGTGTTCTACCTTTTCTCCATTTTTCCTTTTCAGGTCTACCATGTTTCTCCACTATTTCGGTTCTATCTTTGTTCTCCATCTTTTCAGTTCTAACCTTTTTCTCTCCCTATTTTGCAGTCTTACCTTTTCTTTCCATCCTTTTCAGTTTCTACCCTTTTTCTCCACCTTTTTAGTTCGATTCCTTTTCCCTTTTTCCTCCTTTCTTTTCAGTTAAACTTTTCTCCACCTATTCGTTCTACCTTTTCTCCCATCTTTCAGTTCTACCCTTTTCTCCACCTTTCGGTTTTCTCCCTACTTGTTTTCTCCTTTTCATCTTTTCAAGTTCTACTTTTCTCCACTATTCGGTTTTCTAACCTTTTTCTCCATCTTTTCCAGTTCTTACTTTTACCTCTTTCCACCTAGTTCGGTTTCTACCTTTTTCTCCATCTTTTCAAGTTCACCGGCTTTTCCTTTTTCACCTTTTATTCGGTTATTTCTAGCCTTTCCTTTTCCATCTTTCAGTTCTAACCTTTTCTCCCTCCTATTTTCCAGTTTACCATTTCTTCCATTTTTCTTTTCCAGTTCAAGGACCTTTTTCTCCACCTTTTACTTTCGGATTTTCTCCTTTTCTTTTTCGACCATCTTTTCAGTTACCTTTTTCTTCCACCTATTTTCGGTTACCTTTTCTCGGCAATTTTCTTTTCCAAGTTCTACCTTTTCTCCACCTATTCGGTTCTACCTTTTGTTCTCCTTTCTCCTTTCCAGTTCTACCTTTTCCACCTATTCGTTCTACCTTTTCTTTCCTCCATTTTTCCAAGGTTCTAACCTTTTCTCCCCTATTTCGGTTTCTACCTTTTCTTTCCATTTCTTTCCGTTCTCCTTTTTCTCCACCTATTATTTTCAGTTCTACCTTTTTCTCCTCATTTTTCAGTTTCTACCTTTTCCCACCTCCGATTTTCTAACCGTTTTCTTCCATTTTCTTTTCCAGTTTTACCTTTTCTACCACCTTATTTTGATTCTACCTTTTTCTCCAGTTTTTTCAGTTCTAACTTTTTCCTCCCTATTCTTCTGACCTTTTCTCCACCTATTCGGTTCTACCTTTTCTCCATCTTTTCAGTTCTACCTTTTCTCCACCTATTCGGTTCTACCTTTTCTCCATCTTTTCAGTTCTACCTTTTCTCCACCTATTCAGTTCTAACCTTTTGCTCCATCTTTTCAGTCTACCTTTTCTCCACCTATTCGATTCTAACCTTTGTCCTCCATCTTTTCAGTTTTACTTTTCTCCACCCTATTCGATTCTAACCTTTTTGTTCTCCATCTGTTCAGTTACCTTTTCTCCACTATTCGGTTCTACCTTTTCTCCATTCTTTTAGTTCTACCTTTTCTCACTATTTTGCGTTCTACCTTCTACTTTTCTCACCCTATCGTTATACCTCTCATCGTTCATTTTCTACCTCTCCACTATTCCGTTCTACCTCTTCTCCATCTTGTCAGTTCTACCTTTCTCCACCTATTCGTTCATACTTTTCTTCTCCTTTTCAGTTACCTTTTCTCCACTTCATTCTCTACCTTTTCTCCTCTCAGTTCTACCTTTTTCTCCACCTTATTCGTCTACCTTTTCTCCATCTTTTCAGTTACCTTTTCTCCACTCTTTCATTTTCTATTCGGTTTCTACCTTTTCTCCATATTCTTTTCAGTTACCTACCTTTTCTACCATCGATTCGGTTCTATTTTCTTTTACTTTTCCATTCTTTTCCAGGTTCTACCTTTTCTCCACCTATTCGGTTCTACCTTTTCTCCATCTTTTCAGTTCTACCTTTTCTCCACCTATTTGGTTCTACCTTTTCTCGATCTATTCAGTTCTACCCTTTCTCCATCTATTCAGTTCTACCTTTTCTCCATCTATTCAGTTCTACCTTTTCTCCATCTATTCAGTTCTACCTTTTCTCCACCTATTCAGTTCTATACCCCTTCTCCATCTATTTGGTTCTCCCTTTTCTCGATCTATTCAGTTCTACCTTTCTCCACCTATTCAGTTCTGTTCCTTTTCTCCATCTATATATCTCCACCTTTCACCCAAATCACCTACCGCGGTCACCCAACCCAACAAAGAAGTATAAAGACTTAGACAATTAGGGAAACGTGCTCTTTCGACTTTTTCAGTTTCCTTTATAATTACCGTGTAATTACCTCTTGACACGCTCAATATCAACCACGTAACACAGAGAATATTACATATATTACTGATATCACGATTGTTATCCCTGTCTGCGACCTTCTGCATCTCCGCTACACGAGGCAATATCGCTTCCCGTCGCTAGTCAATTTATGTTTTTTTTTTTTTTTTTTTCCACCAAACTAACAAGTATCCAGATGATTCCCATCAAACATTCATCGTCGTCTATTTCCTCTTATCTGCATCATGCTACCATCTAGAACCACCGCGAATAACTGTCCCCTCGTCTTTCTGTTTACCTGTTATTAGTAATGCATGGAATGGACCTCCAGCCAAATGGCCAGGTCCATTTGGTGACTTTCACAGCAGACGCAACAGCCTGAATACGGGAACATTTAGGGGGATTGTCATCGCCTTAAGTATGCGTATACATTTATACATGTAGACTTCTCCGGCATTTGTTCCTGGACTAAAGATAAACTGCCACCAAGGGCAGATAGCCCCGTAGCGGGGTATAGTCCCGTCAGTGCACCTCTTTCAGTGCAATGTAAGCATTACTTGAGGTTCTTTGCAACGTCCCTTCGGCCCCCTAGCTTCAAATGCTTTCATTCCTCTTACTGTACCTCCGTTCATATTCTTTCTTCAATCTTACTGTCCTTAACCCTCTCCTGACAATTGATTCATAATGCAACTGCTTTGAGGTTGTCCTCTTGTTACACCTTTCAAACCTTTTACTGTCAATTTCCGTTTCGGTGCTGAATGACCTTAGTTGCCCCAGTGCTTGTCATAATGCCAAAAATCTATATAAATCAAAAATGAAATCCAACCAAGGGCAGATGGATGTGGCAGAGGGAACTCATTCACGAGGAAATAAATGATGGTTTGATAATGACGGTTTCAAATATGTCGTAAAAAAACGCAAGCCTCGACTCGGTGTTTACAGCACACTGACGACAAATACCATAAAAATTCCGCAGTTGTCAATATGATGATACATAGTACGTCTGCCATAACAAAGGAATGACATAAAAGGAAGAAAAAAAAGGGACGAGGCAAAAGAGGAAAACAATACGTCAATTTAACTGTCAAATCCCCTGACATGAGTGGGTGGGGGGGAAAATGAGAATTCGTCATTTTATGGACAAGAACAGAAGTAGTTGTATCAGTTGTATTTATAGCCACAAAACTAACACTTAAATATTTTTCATGAGTTTAAGATTTTTGTAGAAAGTGCAGCAAGTCTTAAGCAGGCGTGACTAAATAGATTAGAAGGCAAAATTAGGCGATAAGCATTTCCACAAATATGGACAAACGTCAACAGAGACGAAACTTGCTCAGTAATTAACAATGAAACAAAATCGGACAAAATGAAGATTAGACCATGGACTTGCTCATTCAACTTGCTGACGCTCAACCAAACCCTCAAGATCTGCTGCAATTTTATAAACAGTGGTTGGCTTGAAATGAGGATCAAGTCAGAGAGTTTAGTGGTCAGATTAGTTTTACCTTTTGCCCCCCCCCCCCCCCCCCCCCACCACCCGCCCCCCACCCCCGCCCCCCTTTTTTTTTTTTTTTTTTTTTTTTTTACGTATGGTTATTTCTCTTTGTCTGCCAGTTTTATCAGCCAGCTTTTTCATAATTCAAAACATCCACTAATCCTCCTTACATTTAATTTATCGCATGCTTGTACTTCGAAGAAATAACAAAACAAACAGAAGAGCGCAGGAGCGCAAAGTCTCAAGAGCATTAATTGACAATTAGACAAAACCTGACGTGAGGGGGCAGGGGGCAGGGGGCGGGGGGAGGAAAAAAAAGCATCCGACCACCGGAGCATTAATTAACCTTACGAAGCTCAAGAAGCGATTACACACGCGACTCTCGTCACATATGACGACTCGTTACACGCACAGTCTCGGCGTCATCGATGAATTTTTCAGTTAAGGTCCGTGTCAGCGGAGGACGATGGCGATGGGGGGGGGGGGGTGGCAGGGTGAGGATTCCAGGCAGGCAGGCGAGTCAGTCAGTCCATCCGTCAGTTCCCTGGTCCGCCCCACGAGACGATGACACGGTGGCTTTTACCCAGAGATGTAATTTTCTTTGATTGCCATCGCAGACCGCCGGGTCCCCTGGCATTGTCAGTCGAAATTTCGCTTCATTAAGTCTGCCAGGCGGACGTGGTGGGGGGGGGGGGGGGGGTTGGCAACGTCCCACGCTGGACTTCCGGCCTGCCACTGTCCCTTAAATTAAGCCTTGCGAAGAGGAATTAAGACTCCGGTCAATTGAATCACTTACTCGGTTTGTTTTCTCTGCACGCGCTGGTGGTTCTTCTGTCTTTCGAGTTGGGTTTGCCCTGGAAAGAAAACCGAGTTTAGCTTTCTGATTTATTTAATTTTTCTTTTATTCGTTTATACACGATTGCTCTGACTAACACCGGAAACTTGTCAACAAAGATGAAAAGGATATTGATGGTTTTTTCTATTAAGCTTTAAAAAAATGAATTTAAATTCATAACCCATTTGGACTTCACATGCACTAGTCTCACGGAGATCATTAAACTCTGAATGAGTGTATTCAGTATGTCATCTAAAAGAAGTTCTTAGTTTTTATTTAAAAAAATTGACATAATACATGATATAGTCTTACTATCTTCAACGATATACACCTTAATTGCTACTGGTATCAATTTCAGAAATCTAGAATGTTAAGGAGACAATATGAGCTCCCATGGAACTTGAAACTGATAAAAAAGTCCTCAAATACTGGATTTGAAGGAATTTCAAATTATGCGAAATGTCCTCAAAAAAGGCCACAGAAGTGTTATAAACAGCCATAATTCACTGGGTAGATTAAGACGTACGAGTATGTCAGCCATTTATGTATGTTTACCTTCATTATTTATATTATATCGAGTGCATAGCCAATTATTCTGTCAGGCTGATAAATGAACCTTACGCTTTTCACGTCTCTGTTTGATTTCGTAGAACGCCGTTGTTTGCAGTAGATTAATTTTTCTATATAAAAGTGTGTGTGCGTGTGTGTGTGTGTGTGAGAGAGAGAGGGGTGGGGGTGGGGTTAACTTCAGAAGGTGAAACCAGTCAAAAGTGGATTCTGTAACTGAAGATGGATCGCTCAAGTCAATGCTTGCTATAGTACATTCACATCAACCGTGCATTTGATGTCTAGGCCAGTCCCTTACGACGCTCCTGATTGACTGTTGATAAACCAATCACAGGGCTGGAAACTCTCAGTCTCTCGAGAGAGTTCACATGGGTAGGATCTATCTTCGACCTCTCCTGAGCGATACGTCTTTTAAAAACATCCCTCAGGAGAGGTGGAACATAGGTCCTACCCATGTGAACTCTCGAGAGACTGAGTTTCCAGCAATGTGAATGGCTTATCAACAGCCAATCAGGAGCGTCGAAAATGACTGGCCTAGACATCAAATGCACAGTTGATGTGAATCTACTATAGGTCTGTGAATCGCTCCTGTCCTACCACTCCCAAGTCCTGCTCTATGAGCAAGAGCCCGTGCTGGCATAAGGCCAGCTTCATAAAAAAAAAAAAAAAAAAAAAAAACAACAGTGTCTTCTGACGTCAAGAAAAATGACATTCAGCTAGTAAATACCTGAACACCCCCCGCGCAACACACACCAAACACGCCCCCATCCATCCAATAGATATATATATATATATATATATATATATATATATATATATATATATATATATATATATATATATATATATATATATATATATAATAAAAAGTCCTAGCCGATTTTTTGTTTAATATTTGTACATTTTTATAACTTTGCTGGTTTATCTGTAATTAGTTCTTATTCTGTAGATTTTTTTTTAAATTAAAGTATGCTGAGAGTTTCACTGAAAGTTGCTCTGCATGTTAATTAATGCCTTTTTCTGCCCATCCCATGGGCATAGTTACATATTTTAACCAATAATAATAATAATAATAATAACATAATAATAATAATAATAATAATAATAATAATAATAATAATAATAATAATAATAACAGTAGTAGTAGTGGTACCATGAGTCTTAAAATTGAGCAACAAATCCACAGTCATATATTTGTACATATATTTAGATATAAAACTGTACAGTTTTACCTTTAAATCTCTGCACATTGACAAAACTGTGGATTTTTTCCTCCTCCAACAACAGTAACAACAACACCAAAACAACAACAACTACAACCAACAATAATAATAATAATAATCTATAAAAGCAGGCCTATGCTCTCCACGCCCCTCAAAAAGGACCATAAAAGAAAAGACACGACTGTCCACTTTTGTGTTATTAATTTTCTGTATGGATCCCTGAGTAAACATCATTACAGTCTTGATATATAGCGATAAACATTCCCGTACAAACCCTTTCTATATCATTCTATCGATTCTGACCCGCGTGACATAGACAGAATTTCCTGTACACAATCTGTGGTGCAATCTTGATATAGTTTCGTTTTTACCTGTTTCTTTGGCTTGCAAGGATAAAATTATTTCAATTTACGTAACCTCTTTTAACTGTTCGGTAATGAGAAATCATAATAGAAGTACTAATAAACTTCATATATTATTGACTGAATACTGATTTGAGAATTTATGTCAGACACCATGTTAGCGAATAATAAAAGCATGACATAATCTGAGCAAAGTCTACGTTAGTCTTTATTGAAACGAATTCAATGAACAGAACTGATTTGGTCCTATTCCAAAAAAAAAAATAAATAAATAAATTAAAATGTAAAATCAGTGTGTCTGCAAGATACAATCTTGTCATATCCCCATAAAGACCTCTATGGCGTCATCTGCAGGATAAAGGATGTTGAACGAATTCGTTGACATGACAATGCAATATCTAAAGTTGACCGTACTTATGTCATTCACTTTCTCATGTTTCCACTTCATAAACGTTAGGCGGTTTCCATGCCGAATCTTCCAATTTTAAACATCTTTATACCTTGATACGACATTTAAAATGCTCGCATTTGAAACTGTTGACTTCCAGTAGCTGAGGTAGCCGGGGGACTCATCCTCTGAAACGGTTTCACGGGCACACCTGTTTGGCTGGTAAATCGATGATGTTAAGCATGTGGGCGACCGGTGTTTGCATGCCTCACTAATGGCCACAGGTGTTACAGGAACGCCCCAAGTGTGTGTGTTTTATTCATAGGTACAATAACCGCTTCTGCCCCTCGTGCTGCTGCTGCTCCCCCCCCCCCCCCCCCCCTCCTCTCTGAATACATGGGCTTCTCAGTATTCAATAATATGGTGCACTGAATTGGATTAACTCAGTCTCTCTCTCTCTCTCTCCCTCTCTCTAACGGTGATCCTTTTTCATGAATATAACTAGGAAAATGTTATAACAAAAAGTAACTCACTCTCTCTTCCTCTAGCCTCTCTTTTCTCTGCATTATTATATTTCTCTTCTCTCTCTCTCTATTTGTCGTCCATGAAGATATCTTGGAACGTTATAACAAAGGTTAACTCTCTCTCCCTCTCTTTGTTCATATATATATATATATATATATATATATATATATATATATATAATTCGACTCACAAACGTCCTTTAATATCTAATTCGCTCTACT
>NC_087205.1:24611211-24648711 GCF_015104395.2 Macrobrachium nipponense | reverse complement strand
TCACTTTGCTCGTATTCTCAGCTAATTCAACTCACTTTCTTGTATTATCAGCTAATACAACTCACTTTTCTCGAATTCTCAGCTAATTCAACTCACTTTCTTGTATTCTCAGCTAATTCAACTCACTTTCCTTGCATTCTCAGCTAATTCAACTCACTTTTCTTGTCTTCTCAGCTAATTCAAACTCACTTTATCGTATTCTCAGCTAATTCAACTCACTCTTCTTGCACCTTCTTTCTTGCATTCTGAGCTAATTCAACTCACTTTCTCGTATTCTCAGCTAATTCAACTCCATTTTCTTTCATTCTCGCCTAATTTAACTCCATTTTCTTTCATTTTCGCCTAATTCAACTCATTTTCCTTACCATCTCAGCTAATTCAACTCACTTTCTTGTATTTTCAGCTAATTTAACTAACTTTTCTTGTATTTTCAGTTAATTCAACTCACTTTTCTCGTCTTCTCAGCTAATTCAAATCACTTTTCTCGTCTAGTCAGCTAATTCAACTCATTCTTCTTTCATTGTCAGCTAATTCAACTCACTTTTCTTGCCTTCTTAGCTAATCCAACTCAATTTTCTCGTCTTCTCTGGTAATTCAACTAAATTTTCTAGTTTTCTCAGCTAATTCAACTCACTTTTTCTAGTCTTCTCAGCTAATTCAACTCACTTTCCTTGTCTTCTCAATTAATTCAACTCACTCTTCTTGCATTCCCAGCTAATTCAACTCATTTTTCTCGTCTTCTCAGCTAATTCAACTCACTTTCCTTGTCTTCTCAGTTAATTCAACTCACTCTTCTTGCATTCTCAGCTAATTCAACTCCATTTTCTTGCAGTTTCAGCTAATTCAACTCACTTCTTTTGCATTCTCAGCTCCTTTCAAGCATCATCCTGGAAAGCTCAGCATCCACTCCGGTTGGCAAGTTTAATCAAGAGGTCCACACCAGGCATCTTAAACCTGTAACCACCTCTTGGTATTTGTTCAAGGCTAAACAAAACCCAGCCTCTTGTCACATTTGTTCCGTGAGACCAGAATTCTTGGATAGTACGTTTCAGTCACATCTTTCCCCAATGATTCCAGGATTTGGAATTCTGCTCCTGCTTTCGTTTTCCCTGACATAAGCTTTCATTCACTAAAACAGTGGTTGTCTCACTACGTCAGCAATTTCCAGGGGAGGCGTGAGACCAAGAGGAAAATGTTCAATTCTCTCGTTATATTCGTTATTCCCTTAACAAGAGTGAGGAACTACTAAGGCTAGTTTCCTATAGTCTGCTATTCTAGACTCGTTGGGCATTACATGGTTTGCAATTATTGACCTCCCTCCCTATCCCTCGAAGCCTCCCCCCCCCCCCCCCTCTCTCTCTCTCTCTCTCTCTCTCTCTCTCTCTCTCTCTCTCTCTAAATCTAGGAGGGAATGTTACTCCTGGATGCAAAGGGAGCGTGGAGGGAAGGACCAACTTGAGAACCACTGCCCTAAAAGACAGGTCTAACGCTTATCGATAGGGTTCAATCCTCTCTTTCTATAACCACCATTTCCCCCCTATCTCTTTATCCTCCTCTCTAAGAGATCTCCTTTATACTGTTCCCTTTCACCTTTGCATCACAAAAAAAAGTATAATGCACACACGAACAGTAGGAAGGCTGTCCATTTTCGAACACCTCCTCTTCCTCCCCTCTCCATTTGGGGGCGCCATAAAAGACTGAGGGCAACATATGCATGTAGTTATTTATATGCAAATTGATAGATTAAGGTCACTCTAGACATATTATAAACACATTAATTCTCACCGTAGGTCGTTCAGCACGTTTTTAAAAAAATGACGTAGATGTGTTGTTGTTGAGGATGTGCGTTTTTTTATTTTATTTTTTATTTATTTTTCTTTTTGTGATGGGTAGGAAATGATTTTCTGGTAAGCAGTTTTAATCCTACTTGTGGAAAATTGTTGTTATTATTATAAATAATTTTTCATTATTGGATAAAACAAGTTTTTTCTTCTTTTACTGAGCTTTGGGTACACACACGCACACACACACACACAAACACACACACACACACATTTGTTTCCGTGGTAACTTCGTGCCTAACATCGATATAACCTTGGGCCCTTGTTTCAGTAACCCGATAGTGTCCTGGTCCGTAGGTCGTCACGGTACGTAACGTCCCAACGGTGGACTTTGGTGATGGCGAGACCAGGACTAGCCTCTCTATAAGGAAGGGAGAGAAGGAAGGGGTAGGGAGGGAGAGATGGAGAGAAGGAAGGGTGGGGGGTAGGGATGGAGACAGGAGGCGGGAGGGAGGGAGGGAGGAGGAGGAAGAGTTAGGGAGGGAGAGAAGGAGAGGGGAGGGAATGAGGGAGAGAAGGAAGGGGGTAGGGAGGGAGAGAAGGAGGGGTTGGGTGTAGGGATAGAGGGAGAAGGAGGAGGAAGAGGAGATAAACAACGTACCCAAGTCAGAAAGTTGCTTTTTCGACCCTCTCTATATTTTTTTTCTTTTTTTTTTTAGCGGTATGAATCTACCACTACTGTGTTAATTAAAATATAAATCCCATTACCTATAACATTCTCGCGGATTAAATAGAGACAAATAAATTCTTTCCTACAGAGGGGAAACGTTAACAAATTAAATTAATTTTCAGTCGGAACAATACCGGGATTCACATCTGAATCATTGTCTTTGAATTTTCATTCCATCAACAATCATTTTTGTCACAAGAGAAAAAAAAATACCGCACTTTTTCTGCTTGTTACTGAAAAGGGGCAAATCGCTCTATGAGAGAAACCATTTAACTCTAGCGATTTGTTTTGAAGATTCTCTCTGCGGGATTTACCATGAAATAATTGGAATCGTTAATATTTCATTAGTAATCAGTAATAACGTAACAAACACAAAATTAATTCGTTTTTCACTTCCCTTTCGACATCATATTTACATTTTCTCTTAATAAATAATAAATCCTGATTTATTTGTGCTATTTTCAACTATTTGTTGTCTCACACAGTAAATACAGAGCAGGTGTAAATTTGTGTTATGGTAACCTTTATTTGAATTTTTTTATTTATAAGGCAACAGAAAGGACAGGAAAACGCGTGTTGTCTACTTTAAAGAAATAAATAAATAATAATAATAATAATAATAATAATAATAATAATATCAATAATAATAACAAAAGCCCTCCACTGGAGCCTGTGAAAGAAACATCAGCTACCTTGCAGTAATAAGTGGTACGAGCACCAACCTGAGGGAGTGATAGAAAACGATCAGGCAAAGATCCTCTGGGACTATGGTATCAGAACGGATAGGGTGATACGTGCAAACAGACCAGACGTGACGTTGATTGACAAAGTCAAGAAGAAAATATCACTCATTGATGTCGCAATACCATGGGACACCAGAGTTAAGAGAAAGAGAGGGAAAAATGGTAAGTATCAAGATCTGAAAATAGAAATAAGAAGGACATGGGATATGCCAGTGGAAATTGTACCCATAATCTGGAGGAGCACTAGGCACGATCCCAAGATCCCTGGAAAGGAATCTAGAAAAACTAGAGGCTGAAGTAGCTCCAGGACTCATGCAGAAGAGTGTGATCCTAGAAACGGCGCACATAGTAAGAATAGTGATGGACTCCTAAGGAGGCAGGATGCAACACGGACCCCCACACTATAAATACCACAGTCGAATTGGAGGACTTTGATAAAGAAAAAAAAAAAAAAAAAATAATAATAATAATAATAAATACCTGTAAACCACGTACCTCGATTCACTATCTTGTATACTCTCTTAGATGACTGCCTGTGCGCTGTTGACACGTCAGCAGATATAAACATAACACAACTGAAATCTTTATATGTCCTTAGGAAACCTGATAAACCAGCAACATGCTGATGAGAAAACGGTAATAAGAAGAATTGAGAAGATTCTATATAAATTAAATGTCGTTGAAACAGCTATAACAACAATAATAATAATAATAATAATAATAATAATATAGGTCGGAGACCCTCTTTTAATCGGGGGTCTAGTATTGAATGTGATAGCTACATCAACTGCATTCAATTTTCTCTACCTTTCTGACGATTGATTTTTAGGGTTACTGCATTCAGCCAGTAACTCGCCGATGTTTATCATTCTTAGAGAGGAAATAATAATAATAAAGAACTCTCTACTGGAAATATGTCTGGATGAGAAAAGTCACCTTCAAAGGGATCCGGAAAGCTGACCGTTGAAGACACCAGATCTCTGAACTGAGACACCAGATATCTGAACTAAGATCACGGACTGAGTCAGCAGATCTCTGGTCTGAGACACCAGATCTCTGGACTGAGACACCAGATCTCTGGACTGAGTCTGTTGTCACACTGGTCAGAAATTCAAGGTCCCAAGGAGACGAAGTTTGTTTTATTAACACTAATGTAGAATTCCTTTTTTTATTTTCATTTTAAAGCATTCATTTTGAATGTGATGAAGTCCAGCAAATGAAGTACTTCAACTGACTATGTCCTTCCTCCCAGTTGACGTGCTCCGGAAAGCTATTCCGGCCTCTGGTGTTCCCTGACTCGGTTAAACTACTAGCACGATTATAGCGGCCTTTGTTCTGTCCTGCTTCTCGAATGTGCCATTGCCATAGCAATCAACGGGTGAAATTAACAGAGGTAATCAGAAAGGACACTAAATTGTTGTATAAAGAATTAAATTCTGCTGGAGCAGCAAATAATAATAATAATAATAATAATAATAATTATAATAACAATAATAATAATAATAATAATAATAATAATAATAATAATAATAATAATAATAATAATAGTGAGGCAAACAAAAGTTGCTTATCGATTTGATACAAATTTCTTCATACAGATGAGTTAATAATAATAATAATAATAATAATAATAATAGACCAGACGTGACGTTGATTGACAAAATCAAGAAGAAAGTATCACTCATTGATGTCGCAATACCATGGGACACCAGAGTTGAAGAGAAAGAAAGGGAAAAAATGGATAAGTATCAAGACCTGAAAATAGAAATAAGAAGGATATGGGATATGCCAGTGGAAATTGTACCCATAATCATAGAAACACTAAGCACGATCCCAAGATCCCTGAAAGGGAATCTGGAAAAACTAGTAAGAAGAGTGATGGACTCCTAAGGAGGCAGGATGCAACCCGGAACCCCACATTATATAACTACAGAGTCGAATTGGAGGACTGTGATGGACCAAAAAAAAAAAAAAAAATCATAATAATAATAATAGTGAGGCGAACAATAGTTGCTTACCGATTCGATATCAGTTTCATCGTGCAGATGAGTTATTATTAATAATAATAATAATAAAATAATAATAAATAAAATAATAATAATAATAATAATAATAATAATAATAATAATAATAATAAATAATAATTAATAATAAAGACGCTATACTCCAAAGTTCAATAGGAAAACAGTAAGACAAACACCCATACAATAACAAAACATATCATTATCATCGTTTTTCACAATAACAATAATACTGATATCAAAATTAACAATAAAGATGCAAAACTCCAAAGTTGAATAGAAAAAAGTAAAAAAAAAAAAAAAAAATGCAAATAACGTCTTAGCTGCAGACCAAGCACGACGTTATCACAGAACATTAAGCAGAGGAGAGGGCTCTTGTTATATATACATAGTTATTATACACAGTTGCGAGGAAGACTCGGATGATGAAGAATCTCTGGGAGCTCCCTCCTGAGGACCGTAATATTATGTCTCCGGTCCGCCTAAAGGAGAAACGGTTCTTGGTCGGATTAATCAAGAGAATATATACGTATATATTTGTTAAGATAATGCTTCATAAGTCCTCTTCATGAAAAACAATTTATTATTTCCTGAGGTAATATTGTGTGTTCGTGTGCTATTATTATTAATGAATATATTTTTTTTATCACATTCATCCTATTCGACTGGCGTTTTATATATATATATATATATATATAATATATAGATATATATATATATATATATATATATATTATATATACAGATATATATATATACACATATATATCTATATATATGCTATGTAATATATATATATATATATATATATATATATAATATATAATATATATATATATATATTATATATTATATATTCTATATACTATATATTATTTTTTTATATCTATGTTTATATATATAGATATATATATATATATCTTATCTATATATATATATATATATATATCTATATATATATATATAATATATATATATATATATATATATATATATATATATATATATATATAGATATATATATATATATATATATTATATATATTATATATATCTATATCTATCTATATATTAGATATATATATATATATATATATATTATCTATATATATATAATATTAATATATATATATATATATATATATATATATATAGATATATAGATATATCTATATATATATCTATATATATATATATATATATATATATATATATATATATATATATAGATATATCTATATATATATATATATATATATAACTATATAATATATATATATATATATATATATATATAGTATATATGTTACGCAAAATGTGGATAATTGCCAAATGTGTACATTTTGCAATTAATTTTGCCTATTGTGTACAATTTGCAGCTCTTGGGGCCTGCAAATTGTACACAATAGGCAAATTAATTGCAAATGTACACATTTGGCAATTATCCACATTTTGCGTAACATATATATATATCGATATATCTATATACATATATCTATATATATATATATATAGATATATATAATATATATATATATATATATATATATATATATATCTATATATATATATATATATGTATATATATATATATATATATATATATATATATATATTAATATATGATTATATTATATATAATAATATATATAATCATATCATATAACTATATCTATATATATATATATATATATTATATATATTATAAAATAATATATATTAATAATAATAATAATCACGAGGATGTAATTTGATATCATTATCATCATTAAAACTACACACATATTCGGATAAAATCAGCATCATGTAATATAATTGCAAACGGCAATACATGAAATTAAAGTGAACGCAACATTATAAATAAAAAACTCAGGATGTTATAACGCCAGACAGACAGACTATCGCCCTTTGTCTCATAAATTATTGACCATAATTTTTGTGCGTCAGATAACATCCCGAATACAGGAATAGATTAAAAGTAATATATCCGAGATTTCTGTTCCTTTTCATTTTCTTGTTTTACATGGATGTTCAAGTGGATGCATTAGTGTTCCATTCTCCTTTGTGCGCTATCTGTTCACATTGTAGCTAATTAATATGACAAATGAGTGCGCATATGCGCATAATAGAACGCGCTGTTCATATTGTCCGATGCTTCTTCACTGTTATACGAGACTATTATCACTAGATACTTCTCTTAGATTATGCTCTCTCTCTCTCTCTCTCTCTCTCTCTCTCTCTCTCTCTCTCTCTCTCTCTCTCTCTCTCTCTCTCTTATTCTCTATGATATGTCTTACATATTTCCGAGAAATAAATGTATTATTTCAGTTTTTCAATTCACTGAAATAAAAATATTTGAATAAATGAAAGCCTCAGTCCACACAAAAAGAAAAGTATTTTACGTTTTCTTTTCAATCCAGAGCAAAATGAAAGGTATTTTACCTATTCTGTTCAATCCACAACAAAAAGAAAAGTATTTTACCTATTCTTTCTAATCCACAACAAAAAAGAAAGATATTTTACTCATTCTTTTCAATCCACAACAAAAAGAAAGTTATTTTTCCTATTCTTTTCAATCCACAACAAAAAAGAAAGGTATTTTACCTATTCTTTAAAATCCACAACAAAAAGATAAGTATTTTACGTATTCTTTACAATTCACAACAAAAAGAAATATATTTTACTTATTCTTTTCAATTCACAACAAATAGAAAGGTATTTTATCTATTCATTTGCCACAACAAAAAGAAAGGTATTTTACTTATTCTTTTCAATCCACAACAAAATAGTGAATGTGAACATTTAATAGAAATAGATTCTCTCTAACTTGAAAAGGACTTTTTCATCAATTTAACGTAATTATACTAAGCGCAAAAACCAAATAAAATAAAAAGGTTCAGGTTTTAGCGCTTCATTTTATTCTTCTTTCAGCAAAGTAACTTTTTAAAATGCCATTAGTAGCCACATGCTTACGTGAATCACGAGTAAGTTCTGCCTGACCTTCGCTTTTTTTTTTTTTAACGTTTGTGAACTGACATTCAGTGCCTTTGTAAATCCTTGGAATGTGGAATGGAGATATTTTCGAGCTCTCTACAACGCGAGAATACAATCGACTAGAAAAGTCAAATATTCAGTTTATCCCGAAGGAGTTTTCTAAATTATTTTCTCTTCACGACGCGATACTTATTTTGCTCTTCTACCACTTGATCAAATTGGTGAAATGTGATTTGCAAAACTTGCTTGGCGTATTTCCTGAAAGTCTGTTTTATACACATTAGATAAAATTTACGAAGGTGGAATTTTCTGGGAGGAATTTTCATGGGTGGAATTTTCGTGGGTGGAACTTCCGGACCATGCTATATACATACATATATATATATATATATATATATATATATATATATATATATATATATATATATATATATATATATATATAATATATATATGTATATAATCTGTTGTAAGCGATCATCACCTCTGTGGCATTGACCTCTTTGATGCACTTGTTCAAATTTCCTACTTCCGTATTTACTAATTCTTCAAAGCTCTACATAAGTACGCAGGGGCGTGGTGTGTTTTCCATTAATTCTATTGATTTTCAAGCAGGAAAAAGTCCTGAGATAAGGCGATACGGACCCTACCAATGCACGGAAGACGCACCACGAGTCTAGGTGACCCATATGAACAAATCATTACCTATATTTTTATTAATAAAATAATACCACATCTCTACGGTTCTTAAACAGTAATGAAAAGAATACTCGACAATGCGAAATGCATCCCTAATGACATTCTACAAATAAAGACATTAACTTCCTAAATTATAATAATCAAAAATTATTAAAATAATACCACATCTCTACGGTTCTTAAACAGTTGCGAAATACATTCCAGATAACATTCTACAAATAAAGACATTAACTTCCTAAAAATTATAAGGATAAAGAAAAAAATATTGCTATATTTGGGAACACTTTCAAAACTGAGGACAAAACTTTTATCATCTGTCTCCATCGTAGAATAGACTCCTATTCATTTCGAGCAATAATCTCTTAGTAGGTGAATCTTGGTCGACAAGACTTTCCTTATTGGAATAATTAAATAAATGTTATCAAAATAGTACGCTTAACTTTTGTATTTCTCTTTTAAAAAAGGGTCGAAAAATAGGAAGGGGGGAATAGACATACCCCTGGTGACCTGATGTTATGTCGTGATTCAGTTATATATATATATATATATATATATATATATATATATATATATATATATATATATATATATATATATATATATATATATATCGTTACTTAAATGAACGCCTACACACTGTAATACGAGACTTATCGTTTATCCGATAATTCTTTTAATTAATCTCTCTCTCTCTCTCTCTCTCTCTCTCTCTCTCTCTCTCTCTCTCTCTCTCTCTCTCTCTCTGGTTCTGGTTGGTTTTCTCGTCTAGCGTTCTATTTCCACTCAGTTAATTCCACTCGCTTTTCCTCCAACTACCTTACTTTCCTTTCTCCTTTTACTAAAGTTCTTGGGTTCCTTTTCTTTTCCTTTTTTTATCCAACTTCGCCCATTTCTTCTCCTCCACCTCCTCCTCCTCCACCTCCAGCTCCTTCTCCTACTACTCCACCTCCTCCTCCTCCTCCTCTTCCTCACCCTGAAAATCACCGGCTCTTTGGAAAAAGGCTTCGGGAACGACATAGCAGTTCGTTAAGCTCGAACTCTTCGCCGATCGTTAATGCTCCTCTCGTCCTCAAGTTAGATCCTCGTCGATAAAGGGCCCTTTCATTGGAGCCGTTTATTTTTCGAAGCTTCTGTTCCTTGTGTCTAAGGTCTCTTGGGTTTTATAATAAATAATATATATAGATATATATAAGTAGCTATATATTATTATAATATATTATATATATATTATATTCCAGGGGAATCCGTGAAACCCCTAATTTTCAACATATTCCTTGCAACGTTATTATATAGTATATATATATATATATAGAATATATAAGATATAATAGATATATGTATTATATTATATATGATATATATATATAATGTATATATATATATATAGAATATGTATATATATATCTATAGAGATATATAATATTAATATATGTATATATATATATATATAGATGAGATATATATATATATAATAGATGATATACATATATATATATATATATATATATATATATATATATATATATATATATATATATATATATATATATATATATATATATATATATATTATTTATATGCAGACATAAAGATACCGGGTTGGGATGCACATAAGGCGGAGAGTTGTTAAAACCTATGAATAATTGCCGAGGGAATTAAAATGGCAAAGTCCTAGTCTAATTCATTCATTATTCAAATGAGGAAACTGATATAAAAAAAAAAAAATAATACATTTACTCTTTTCGAACGTTTGATGGAAATAAAAAGTGTATACCTACAAGTGCTATGACTGGCGGTGATTATTGTCCTACTTTTTCACTGTAAATTAGACATGACACCCCACCCCCCCACTCCCCAGATCCCCCCTCCCCCTAGCCCTGGCCCTTTTCCGACGAAGAAAAAAACCTCCAAACCCTAAGTTCATTTTCATTCTTCATTCACTGGAATCCTGACATGAAATCTAAGCCAAATAGGCCAAGCGCTGGGACCTTTGAGGTCATTCAGCGCCGTAAGGGAAACAGAGGCAACGGACTAAAGGTGTAACAGGAAGAAAATCTCGCAGTTGGTTAAGTAAGATAATATGAATGGAGGTACGGTAAAAAGAATAAAACAGGTTGCATTTAGGGTCGCGAAGATACACTGCAAAGAACAATAAGTAATGCCTGCAGTGCATCGCGTGAGGGTTCCTCAAGGCGCTACCTCGCTACGGGCCATATTTATTTATTGTCAGTGCGAACGAACAACTATAGTAGATTCACATCAACCGTGCAGCTGATGTCTAGGCCAGTCCCTTACGACGCTCCTGATGGGCTGTTGATAAGCCAATCACAGGGCTGGAAACTCTGTCTCTCTCGAGAGTTCACATAAGCAGGATATTGACGAGAGTTGGAACATACATCCTGCCTATGTGAACACTCGAGAGAGAGTGGGAGTTTCCAGCCCTGTGATTGGCTTATCAACAGCCAATCAAAGGGACGCTCCTGATTGGCTGTTGATAAGCCATGTGATTGAAATCAGGAGCGCCTTAAGGGACTGGCCTAGACATCAAATGCACGGTTGATGTGAATCTACTTTTTTTATAGCATTCTGTGAGCCTTTAGCCCACCACTTGTAAGACTCACGTCACGTGAGACAGCCTAGAGAAGACTTCTGAAAAAAAGGAGATATAGGCGTAGAGCAGAGACCGAAGGGAGTTCTCATTTGCCAGTTTTGAGTTGAGCTTTTCTCCTCAGTTTCTCAGGATGCAGGATATGGGAGAAATGTCCTCTTTCCTATGCGGATCAAGGGTTGAAAATGTCAAGATATCTTGAAGTAGAACGATCACTGTCCGTGGCAGTTAAATACTAGATATACATATATCAGATAAAAAGAAAAGTAGCCAGTAGTCTCTCTCTCTCTCTCTCTCTCTCTCTCTCTCTCTCTCTCAGTCTTGCTATATTACGCACACACACACACATATATATATATGTAATGGGGGAGATTCCCCCCCCCCATTATGCATTAGGTAAGCGTGTAGCACGAAACGGAAGGCAAACCAACACACAGCATTACACACAGCCTCTCTCTCTCTCTCTCTCGGCAATCCCTCTCTCTCTCTCTCTCTCTCTCTCTCTCTCTCTCTCTCTCTCTCTCTCTCCAAGGAATCTCTCTCTCTCTCTCTCTCTCTCTCTCTCTCTCTCCAAGGAATCTCTCTCTCTCTCTCTAGCACCGACAACTCTCTCTCTCTCCACCTCTTTCTCTCCATTCTAACAGGTAATGAAAATGAGAGAGTCGCATCATAACATTAACATTTATTAACAATGAATAAACAATGGATAATCAAGTAATTAAGTCTTACAGACTAACTCAAAAAACCCCGAATAGTAAAATGTCTAGTCACCAAAACGTCTACACCCATCTGGGAACTCTTTGTCTCCCTCCATTTCCAGTTCTGGCAGAACTGCCAGAACTGCCCAGAATTGTCTGTTTCAAAGATACAGAACACATCCCGGTAAGTACACACACAAGATTGACAGACAGAGGGTAAATATTGGATATCATCATAAAAAATGTCAAACAGATAATAAGCCAGCCTTCGGCTAAAACACTTCAACACTCACCCAAGCAACCGGAACACTTAAACACAGTTAATAAAAAACTCCCGGCAAATGCCACGGCATCTTGCCTTTGTCTCCAAGATCCTCTATCAAAATCCCCCCATAGACTTGCGTATGAAACTATTAAAGGGAAGAGGCGCACACGCACATACGAACGCACAGTTCGTTAGCGCCTCACGGTTCTAGCTGCATCCAGTTTCACAAAGGCACTTTGAGAAGAGTTCATAAAACTGTCGGACATTGACTTGTCGAACTAAACATTTTTATCTCACGTCACCCATAGAAACTCATTGTTCAGCTACTCTCGGGTCGCCGCTCCTGCACTGTTCTCCACATTCCATAGGTCACAGAGAACACATGGACAATATATTATCAATCAAAAACCCTAGGCCTTACATATATATATATATATATATATATATATATATATATATATATATATATATATATATATATGTGTGTGTGTGTGTGTATGTGTGTGTGTGTGTGTATAAACACATATATATACACAATACATACATTCATACATATATATATATATATATATATTTATATTTATATAAAATAAATAAGCGAATACCACAGGAAAATGATAGGTAGAAATCCAAGAACTTTCGTCTTTACTAAGACATTGTCAAGAAACGAATGAAATACAGTTGGAAAGAAAGTTATCAGGTAAACAACAAGATCAATGATACCAGATGGTTAATTGTCAAAATGGTAGAAATTAAAGAGATAATCCAGGATTATCGGATATCACACGGTCACAAACCTAAACATAGATTTAACCCTAACAGAAACTACACCGTATCATATTGTCCAAAACATGTAAAAACTGAATATATTAATTTTGTTGCTTATATTTATCTACAACTTTTTTTATTATGAAGGCATCAAGTTTAAATAAACCAAGTCTTAAATTTAGAACATTTCCATTATTTGACTTGATGAAACAAGATTCAATTATATTCCTTTTAACTGTGCGTATGGACGTGTATACCTATGTATGCATGCTTGTATATATGACTGAATAACGTTGACTTTTCCTTAACATATTCCTCAACGCAAAATAAGTTATATTCTTTAGTATTTATTTTTATTTATTTTCTCCTCTGGTTTCAACTACACTGATTCCTACGCATTCCAGCATGAGGACCAGGATGACGAAGCTCTAAAAAGCTGATCAGTCACGTCCACAATCACTTTGGGGAAATTCCTTTCACTTCGGTTCGAATTTTTCAGAGGAGTCACTCGAATTATGCAGTAACACTTGCTTCACTTCTGTTGAAATCAATAATTCACACATTGCAGAGTTTGGTAACTGTTTCATCAGCTGTTTGGCTAAGAAAAAAAAATAATAAATTTATTTTGCAAAGTTCCATGACTTCTCAATTTCCATCGTTCATGAGGGAGTTTTATATTGTTCCTTCGGGTATAATTAATTTCTCTCTAACCCTCCTTCCCTCTTGTTCAACATGACCGAATAGAGTGGAATATAGAATTTTGGCGGAAGATCAAGCGCTGGTATGAGGTCCTTACCTTACAGACCTTACCTTACATTACAGACCTTACCTTACCTTACAGACCTTACATCTTGTTCGGGTTGCCCCAGGTCCCTCAGCGTGAGGCACCTTTAATGTCTACCAGAGAGTTGCTAGTACATCTTCCGGTATATTTTGCATCCTCCAATCATGGATGGTCTGGGATGCAGCTTAGATATTTGTTGAGCTTATTCCTAAACACATCTACGCTCACTCCCGATATATTCCTCAGATGAGCTGGCAACGCATTGAATAGACGCTGCATTATCGATGCTGGTGCGTAGTGGATTAATGTCCTGTGTGTTTTCCTTATTTTTCCTGGTATAGTTTTGGGCACTATTAATCTACCTCTGCTTGCTCTTTCTGATATTTTTAGCTCCATGATGGTTCCGGCTATTCCTTCTATCTGTATCCATGCCTGAATTATCATGTAGCGTTCTCTTCTCCTTTCTAGACTATATAATTTTAAGGATTGTAGTCTTTCCCAGTAGTCAAGATCCTTAATTTCTTCTATTCTAGCAGTAAAGGACCCTTGTACACTCTTTATTTATGCAATATCCGTTTGATAGTGTGGGTACCATATCATATTGCAATATTCAAGTGGACTACGAACATATGTTTTATAAAGCATAATCATGTGTTCAGCTTTTCTTGTTTTGAAGTGCCGTAACAACATTCCCATTTTTGCTGAAACGAAAATTGACAGCAAAAAGTCTGAAAGATGTAACTTAGGAAAAACCTCAAAGCAGTTGCACTATGAATCAATTGTTAGGAGAGGGTGGAAAGTAAAATGGGAGAAAGAGAATATGAAAGGAGGTACAGTAAAAGGAACGAAAGGGTGTTGCAGCTTGGGGCCGAAGGGACTCTGCAAAAATAAGCCTTAAGTAATGCCTACACTGCACCGCCCCCTTAGGGGTTATTACCGTCAGTACAACTCATGTGGTGCACTGTAGGCATTACTTATCGTTCTTTATAGCGTGCCTTCGGCCACTAGCTTCAGCTCCCCTTTCATCCATGTTACCGTACCTTTCATAGTCTCTTTCTTTCAACTTACTTTTGACCCCTTTGAAGTTTTCCTCCTTTTATGCACCTTTCAGACCCTTTACTGTCAATTTCTGTTTCAGCGTTGAATTACCTCATAGGTCCCAGTGCATGGCCTTTGGCCTTAATTCCATACCCAGTGTTCTGATGGCTCTACCTCGCAGCGGGAGATCAGAATGGCCAGCCCACCTGGGGTATCCTAAGCACGAAAATTAAAAAGAAGCTCTTGTCCGCGTGATCGTCAAACATTTCCCAACCCGGAGAAGGATTTGGTTGCGTGAACTTACGGCCGGCGAGAATACGACACTCTTTATAATTCGCCGTGTAAATAGCGCCGCTGTGGACAGCCGTTTTCCCTTGTCTTTTATTTGACGCGCGTAAATACCCTGTTTTACGATCGTTTCCCGGCTGCACTTCTATCTGTTTTTTATGAGGTCATGCACTACACACTGTACAGTGGAATAATAATAACAGGCAATCGAGGCCACGAGGTGGAGAATAATTGGCGTTTCTCGTGCTGGGGAGTTTCTGCAATCAGGGAAACGCGACGACACAAGAAATCTCGCGCCTTCGGAAGCACGCGAGCAGTCAGTCGTTTGTAAGTGCTTGGAATCACACGATGACAGTTTGCCCTTTGGAAGGGAGAAACACTTTTGTTGCCATGCTCGGGTGTAAAAGAATTTGTCATTGCACGTCTGAGGTGATATATTTTAAAGCGTTATTGGGGGACTTGGAGCTTATAAACACACCGCCGACGAGGATATTCAATTTTGGCATTTTATTTTCATAAACTTCAAATATCTTGCGTGGATCTATCGTGGCTTTGAAATCTTACGAACATCATTTTTAAATGGCTTTTTCAATCTGATCTCATAATTCTTTTGTGCAGCACTGTCTGGGCATGGAAATCCACAAACACCACTACCGATTTATAAACACTTGTCACTGCCAAGGAGTTTTATATGTTTAGTTAAAGCATTACTGACTGGATCATGCAATCTTTAAAAGATTTCTAACACAGACAATAAGTTATATATTTTTTATTGCTGCTGCAGTTCTGCATGTTCATTTTTAGAACATTTCATATCTCACCACTTTATTCGTGGCAAGTATAAATTGAAAGCATCATAAATAAAAGTAATTAGGTCATAAAACCAAGAAAATATTACTGACAACTATTCAATTTCTTTAATATTTGACAGACAAATAATTATTGAATTGTAAAGGAGTTAGGCCAAACTTGTAAATACGAGTGACACAGTACTTCAATAATCATAATTCTTATTTATTACTAGACTTCTCTGTATTTCTTCCTTTGATGCATCACTGATTCCATTATTTTTTATTACGTAAAATTTATAAATAACATATCATAACACCACTTACACAACTAAAATTTAAAAATTGTTAACAAATCATTGCCTTCATTGTTCTTTTAATATAGAATACTCAAACGAGTCTTACTTATCAATCTAGGCGTGAAATGCATTGCGTTCGTTGTGGTTTCTTCAAGAAAATGTTATTATTATTATTATTGTTATTATTATTATTATTTAAATGCACAAGCACAAGTGTTCACAAAGAATAACCTTTTACTCCATTGTTTCACTTTTCTTTATGGCTTTTACTTATATATATACGTATATATATATATATATATATATAATATATATATATATATATATATATATATATATAATATATATATATATATATATGTATATATATATATATATATATATATATTATATATATAATCTATATTATCATATATATATATATATATATATATATGACTGGTAAAAAAATTGTTCTGGTTACAACAGAATTCCATTCTAATAAAAGGAGCCCATAAAAACGCCAAAATATAGAGAGAAAATACTATATTTCAGAGACTGCTGTCTCCCTCTTCAGGTAGATGAATGAGAAAAGTTACAGAAAAGGTGGTATTTATACCAAGAGATCCATCCACAGGTAAGCCAATTAAGGTCACTCCCGTTGATAATCTTCCTTTAATCCTCTTAAACGTTGGTTGAATGAAAATATATATTGGCGTTACGGGGCTCCTTTATCATATATATATATATATATATATATATATACTATTTATATATATATATATATGTATATATATATATATATATATATAATGCTTACACACTTCTTATATATATATATATATATATATATATATATATATATATATATATATCTATATATATATATATATATATTTGTATATATATATATATAATAGATTGTAGTATGTGTTATCCATGTGTGAACACATGATGTATTAGATAGCATAAACGGTCATACCAGTTTAACTCTAACAACCCCGTTATTTGCTTATGCATAAATATTTTCCATCCTGTCAGGAAAACATCTTAACGCTGAATACGATACGCAAAGGTAAGCGCGCACGTGAGAAATATATAAAGTGACGCTCAGACATCATAGTAGACCTCTGAAAACTGACGGGCCAAAGCAAGCTTTAAAAATAAGGAGCTGACAGAAAATAACACGAAAGCAAACATTACTTGATGAACATATTTTGTCCCTTTTCTTCTTGCTTCCACTGTCAGAGACTTTCGCTTTCGCTTTTCTTAAAAATCACTTTCTTTTTCTCTTGTCTCTTCTCGTAGAGGCCTCTGCTCATCCACTTGCTCTGTTTCCTCCAGCTGTTACAACAAGTCTTGCCTGCTTTTCTGTTCGTTGGTATCGTCAGAAAATATACCTCAGGTTGTTGTTATTTTGAGCTGCCTTCCTTTGTGTGCTCTTTCAAAGGACTTCTTACAAAGGGAAATTAAAGAACAGACACGTCCCGTCAAGCAAATACCTTTCCTTACTCTTAAACAGCATATGAAAATGTGAGCTGTAAGCATATGTTACTCTAATATGAGTGTCCCTTAATGGACAAAGCCCTTTTTCGCAAAAGCTATCGAGAATGAAAATAAATAAAAAGTTAGCACTTACAATAATGCTTTTGTTGGCAACATGAGCAAACGGAATCGTCGATTTTAATATAAAGCGCGTTGAAAGGTTTTTAGAAAGTGAAGCTTGTGTCAGAGTTTGTAGACGGGAGAATGACTAGTTTGGTGTAAAGGTTGCATAGGAAGTGACTGAGGGCGCAGAGATTTTTTGTACATGAGTTAATAAATTAATATTGCAAGAAATGTTGTATACTTTCAAAGAATATCTGACAACTAACGAGTGATTTTCAGTTTAAAAGGACTGAAACACAGTGTTCGATAATTTTGGTAAAATGTTGAAAAATCTAGTTGCAAAGCTGTCCAAAAATATATACCAAGATGAACGTTTCTCTACTTTAAGTTACTGAATTTATATTGTACAAGACAGCTGTGATAAAATCATTACTATTATTTGGACAAAAATGAAAAACCCTCAGAATTAGTAGCTCTTTATGTATATTTTATTACTGAGAAAAGCCAGTGGTAGGTAAATTAACCACCATTTTTACGGAATTAATATTTGAGAGAAAGGGATATTTGATTTTATTTTAGGTCCCAGAATTCATTGATAAATTTTGTGAGTTTTTATTATTTTATTTTAGACGCCACGAATAAGTACGTTTAAATTTGACTTTTAGAATCAAATGCCAAAGCAGAGAAACGTTTATCTTGGTATATATTTTTGGACAGCTTTGCAACTAGATTTTTCAACATTTTACCAAAATTATCGAACACTGTGTTTCAGTCCTTTTAAACTGAAAATACGTAAGTAGCAATACAGGAAAGAAAATCACTCGTTAGTTGTCAGATATTCTTTGAAAGTATACAACATTTCTTGCAATATTAATTTATTAACTCGTGTACAAAAAATCTCTGCGCCCTCAGTCACTTCCTATGCAACCTTTACACCAAACTAGTCACTCTCCCGTCTACAAACTCTGACACAAGCTTCACTTTCTAAAAACCTTTCAACGCGCTTTATATTAAAATCGACGATTCCTTTTGCTCATGTTGCCAACAAAAGCATTATTGTAAGTGCTAACTTTTTATTTATTTTCATTCTCGATAGCTTTTGCGAAAAAGGGCTTTGTCCATTAAGGGACACTCATATTAGAGTAACATATGCTTACAGCTCACATTTTCATATGCTGTTTAAGAGTAAGGAAAGGTATTTGCTTGACGGGACGTGTCTGTTCTTTAATTTCCCTTTGTAAGAAGTCCTTTGAAAGAGCACACAAAGGAAGGCACGAGAAATGAAAGGTCTAATTCGTTATGCCCAAGAAGTAGGTATTCACATATTTTATCAGAGATATTCGGAAATTATTTTTTTTCATAAATTATGAATAATAATAATAATAATAATAATAATAATAATAATAATAATAATAATAATAATAATAATAACAAATTATTATTATTGTTTGGGTTATAATGGACGATGCGAGCAAGAATTCAAACAATAATTACGATACTGCATCACTGCAAATAATTATTATCATATACTTTTCTGGAAATTTACCGCATAATTACATCATGAGATATAAAAATAAAATTGAGTAATAAAATTGACATCTGCCCATAAAGAAGTAAAGCCTAATTTCTGTTGATAAATGTATGCTGGTCCTTTAGAGTGAAAAGTGATTACCTGTCTAACAATAGTTTGTGCAACTTAAAAGAAAAAATATTGCTCGCAACATTATAGTATCGACCTATTTATTTTGTTTTGGCGCGAGTGTTTGAGATAAGTTTTGATATACTTGCATTTACTATGGATCACAGGGCAAAAGAAAAGGTCTTTCACAACAAAAAAGTGACAGATTTATTGCCGAAATAAACTGAAAAAAATATGTACTTTATCACTGTACCTACTACCAAAGGGAAGCAGTATTTGCCTTCGACAATCTTCTCATTATTTCAGCAATTGATTTTTGCTTAGCATCTTGTGAATAATGAATGAATTGTCGTTTTCCAAAATGACACTGAATCAGTCTCTCTCTCTCTCTCTCTCTCTCTCTCTCTCTCTCTCTCTCTCTCTCTCTCTCTCTTGCCTTCGACAATTTTCTTGCTATTTCAGCAATTTACTTTTGCTTAGCATTTTGGGAATAATGAAAGAATTGTCGTTTTCCAAAGCAACACTGAATCTCTCTCTCTCTCTCTCTCTCTCTCTCTCTCTCTCTCTCTCTCTCTCTCTCTCCTTCGACAATTTTCTTATTGTTTCAGTACTTCATTTTTGCTTAGCATTTTGTGAATAATGAAATAATTGTCGTTTTTCAAAATGACTAATTTTCTTGCTATTTCAGCCGTTTACTTTTGTTTGGCATTTTGTGAATAATGAAAGAATTGTCGTTTTCCAAAGTAACACTCTCTCTCTCTCTCTCTCTCTCTCTCTCTCTCTCTCTCTCTCTCTCTCTCTCTCTCTCTCCTTCGACAATCTTCTTATTATTTCAGTAGTTGATTTTTGCTTAGCAGTTTGTGAATAATGAAAGAATTGTCGTTTTCCAAAATAACACTGAACCTCTCTCTCTCTCTCTCTCTCTCTCTCTCTCTCTCTCTCTCTCTCGTTCGCAAACACGCCTAAGAAACCAATACGCGAACTGCTAAAGATTCCTGTATTGATGATATGCAAATGGTCTTCGATAATCCCGATCACTTTAGTCGACAAAAATGATGAAGGTGATTTTACTCCACCTCAACAGAAGGTAATTCACGACCCTTTGTCGCTGACAAAGAACACTTTCTCAACGTTTTTCTCAGAATGGTCTTGAGTTACTGTTAACATTATCAAGTTGTACATACCTATCGATAAGCTAATAAGCTTGTCGAGAAATCTCTCTCCACTAAAAGGTACCGGGAGCATCTCGATCTTCATCACTCACCAGATTTATTTATGGGCCTCGCCTGTCAGTCGTCACTGGTTCATCAACGAATTACATTTTACTTGTCTGCACTTCATAGCTTTATCTATATATTTATTTATTTTTGACGGGGGTGAGATTTTTTTTTTTTTTTTTTTTTTTGAACAAATACATCTCTTGATTTTTTTTCCAGGATTTTTTAGTCCTTGAGAATAATTGCGTAGTCGGAAAGAAAATATAAGTTTGCAATTCAAAATCTTTTTATATGTTTATTGGAATGTTTTTTTTTATATCTGTTTTCTCTTTGTACAAGGATATTTTGCTCTGTGAATGCCAACTTGCTCATCTTTGTGGAATGTGTAATACTTTGTGGACAGTATAATAATAATAATAATAATGACTACAAGAAGAGCATTGAGACATAATGTCTAATACGACTTTGAACGTCCCACGTATTCTAAACAAACAGTCATCTAATTGTGTTTACATTTGTTCCTTTTTATCTCACTTCCACGTACAAAAATATACAATTAAAAAGTCAATTAACAGCCTAACCTCACACTGGGGGAGATTTTAGGCAGTAGTTCTTGGTGCCCGTAACGAAAGCGTGGGTGGTTGAATAATCTTTATGTTCGCATAGCAGGTGTTTTGACCTTTCTTCTTAGAAAAATAACTGAGGATTCTTGAGTTCATAATTAAAAACCTATTGCTCACGAGAAAGTTCTGGTCGAAATGATTTCTCCAATGTCTACGATACTTACGCTTTGCACACTAAATTCACTCTTAACGAAAAATCCAAACATATTTTGGATGTAGTCAAAAAGGTTTTCGGTATTTATCCCTAAAAAAAAAATAAATAAATATAAAATATAAAAAATGACGCCGAAGTGTCTTCGGCTAAATCGAGTTTTCTGTACAACGTATGAAGCTCTCAGCCACGGCCCGGCGGTGGCCTGTGTTGTTGGCACCTACAGCGGAGCCAGACGCACGATCATGGCTAAGTTTAACCTTAAACAACATAAAGAAAAGTCTGAGGCTAGAGGGCTGCAATTTGGTATATTTGATGATTGGAGGGTGGATGATCAACATGCCCTGTGTTGTTGGCACCTACAGCAGTGTCAGACGCACGATCATGGCTAACTTTAACCTTAAACAACATAAAAAAAAAGTCTGAGGCTAGAGGGCTGCAATTTGGTATGTTTGATGATTGGAGGGTGGATGATCAAAATGCCCTGTGTTGTTAGCACCTTCAACAGTGTCAGACGCACGATCATGGCTAACTTTAACCTTTAATAACATAAAATAAAATAAAAAAAACTTCTGAGGCTAGAGGGCTGCAATTTGGTATGTTTGATGATTGGAGGGCGAATGATCGACACAAATTTGCATCCCTCTAGCCTCAGAATTTTTTAAGATCTGAGGGTGGACACAAAAAAAGTTAGGACGGACAGACAAAATAGCCGTCTAAACAGTTTTCTGTTACAGAAAACTACAAATTAACATTAATGCTCAGCAGATATTATCTTGAATCTGATGCTCAGGAGATGGCTCAGGTCGAGCGAACAGTGGCTGGAATCGTACTGTTATGTAGTATTACTGTGCAAAGAACAAGGGTGCATACTCATTAGCTACACTAAGCGCCTTAATCTCAGATAATTGCCAAGAAGGAGCTTAAAGATGCCCGGACGAGACAATGTAAATTACACGGCTCCCCTTATTACTGTTTTTTTTTTTCTCAACGGAGGAACGATATAACACTCAGTTCCCATTTCATCAAGGGTATAGAATTCGATATAATTCTGTTTGAAGTCGAATGGAAAGATAGCTAGTTCAATTTAGTTCAGTTCGTCTTCATTTCTATCTCAGATGCATATTTTAGATGCAAAGTCAGAAGGAAACGCATACAAGCCATGAAAGGCAACACAAACTATAGAATAATACAAAACATTACTATAAATCAAATAAGTAAACACGGGATAAAATTCCCTCGTCTGTTTCTCATTATTTTGAAAATAAACAAACTCTTGCTAGAATAGGCAGAATGATAGATAGACAGATAGACAGATACGTACATAGATAGATAGATAGATAGATAGACAGGCACACTCCTAAATAATACTTAGAGCAAAGAGTAAGTATTTCATACTTCACTATACTCTGTTTTTTTCCATCTCTCCATCCGCCTGTGGTGTTTCCGTATGGTAACACTGCGTCCCGGTCTTTAGATAGTTACATTTAGCTTACATTCAACAATAATAATAATATCCTATTTCGAATATTAACGGTGTACTTCGCATACAGTAAATTATAAAAACACTTTTCAGTTGCAAATGTACACCCAGATATCCTTTTATTTACCTAAAACTTACACACACCGTAACTATTTATAGCCCGGGACGCAGTGTTACCATACAAAAACACCACAGGCGGATGGACATATGGAAAAGAACAGAGTATAGATAAGACACAATGAAAACGTCCTGATGTTTTCATTGTGTCTTACCTAGTGTTCTTAGATGGATTCTCAGTCATTTGGCAATCTGAGGGTGAAGCTATAAATAAAACTTATAACTGTGGTTCCCTAGGATGGAAATAACCGTTGGAATTCAGTCACTTCGATGCATGGTTAATGGATCAGTGAAATGATTATGACGAGCTCATCAACTTAGTAATTGCTATAATCGATGTCATTATAATAGTTATCGGTAATCATCTAGTATCAGGGTGGTTTGTTCCTAATGACTAAAAAAAAACTAGTAATTAATGCCTTCAAAAATAAAGTAAAAAGGTACAAAAAAAAGTCAATGACTTCATTATTTTCTTTATTTTACTTCCAGTATCATATAATATATATATATATAATTATTATATTTATATTATATATATATATATATGTAATATACTATATATATATATTATATATATATAATATAATATATAATATATATAAATATAATATATTTTATATATTTGGATATCGAGATATTTTTACCCATTCATCTAATTCTGGCAACTATATTCTGGTAATCCAGGGAATTCTCGAATATAAAATGCACGTATTTACTTAAATTTCTCTTAAGTGATTGCAATTAAAGTTGAAACCAATGAAACTGGCAATTTTGCACAGTATAGGTCACTATTGTAATACTTTTGCAACTGTTATCATTGCATTTTGATTGTATGATAAAAACCGTATAATTAATCATCACATCATCAAAATAATAATAATAATAATAATAATAATAATAATAATAATAATAATAATATAATAATAATAATAATAATAATAATAATAATTTGGTTGGGAAAAATTCTCTATAACGAGAGTATGTGTCATGTTCTAAGAAGTCCACAATAATGAGAAAATGTTGCGAGTTCGCGTATAATTTAAAAATCCTTTACAAAGCTTTCGAACCCTTCCCTGGACTGAAGATGAACCCTGGGAAGGGTTCGAAAACTTTGTTAAGGGTTTTTAAATTATACTCGAACTCGCAACACTTTTTATTATTGTGGACCTCTTAGAACAAAATAATAATACTAATAATAATACTAGTAGTAGTAGTAGTAGTAGTAGTAGTAGTAGTAGTAGTAGTAGTAGTAGCACGAGTCTTGAAATGGAGAAACAAACCCTCAGTCATCTATGGGCACATGTATTTAAAAATAAATCTCTACGAGGATTTTCGGGAATCGAGGAATGGAACTCGATTCCCGGTTTCAATCTCAAATTGAAAAAGGGAATCTGTTCGATTCCCGGAAGCTCTCTGTAGAGAGATTTATTTCTAAAAATATGTGCCCATTCATAACTGCGGATTTGTTTCTATAATAATAATAATAATAATAATAATAATAATAATAATAATAATAATAATAATAAAAAGTCGGCATTCGAAAAATAGAGAAAAATCTCTAAAAGCGTAACGCTGCTGAAGTGGCCATTACTCTTAATAAAGTATGCTTGAGAGAGTGTCTGATTCCTAAATATAATAATAATAATAATAATAATAATAATAATAATAATAATAATAATAATAATAATAATAATGTTCAAAGAATTCGTGTATTATTTAAAACCACTTTACAAAGATTTCGAAACCCTTCCCAGGGTTCATCTTCCCTGATGAGAATGAATCCAGGGAAGGGTCCCAAAGCTTTGTAAACTGTTTTTAAATTAAAAACGAAACACTTAACATTTTTTATTATAGTGGACCCCTAAGAACAAAATATATATAGTCTCGTGATTGAGAGTTTTACCCAAATAATAATAATAAATAATAATAATTATTATTATTATTATTATTATGCCCAGTAAATGAAATACTGGGCATAATACAGACCACCAGTATCACAGAAACAAATAACTTGACATATGCAGGAGCAAGATTAGTAGCAGAAAACTGATGGGAATTCGAACACCAAACACCACACAACAAACCCAACCCAACAGAAACCAAAACAGCAACCTCCTGGAAAAGGCGCCTGGAAAAGCAAATCATGGGGATGAGATCTGACTTGAGTAAACTGAAGAGATGGCAGAAAAAAGGCTAAGAAGCAAGAAAACAAGGGGAGGACTCAACGAGAAATACAAAGTACAAGAGAGGGGAGGGGATTAACAACACAATAGAAGATGTAAACAGAGGGTTAAGGCCAAAGCACATAAGATCCAACGGTACATGAACAGGAATAAAGGATACCAACAGAACAAACTATTCGGAACCAACCAGAAAGACTATACAGCCAACTAAGAGGGGAAAGACAACCACCCAGAAATTCCCTGAAGCCGAACCAAGTAAGAGACTCTGGGAAAACATATGGAGCAATCCGGTATCACACAATAAACATGCAACATGCTCCAGGAAGTCAAGGAAGAAGAAACAGGGAGAATAAAGCAAAGATTCCACAGACATCACGACAGACACAGTGAGACACCAAACTAAAGAAAATGCCCCAACTGGAAAGCCCCGCCAGGTCCCCGATGAAGTCCATGGATACTGGCTCAAAAACTTCAAGTCCCTACACCCACGAATAGCAGAACAACTCCAGCATTGTATCTCAAATCACCAAGCAACAAACCCTGGAATGACCACAGGAAGAACATCCCTTAGTACAAAAAGACAAGAGTAAGGGAAATATAGCCAGTAACTACAGGCCTATCACCTGCCTACCAATAATGTGGAAGTTACTAACAGGTATCATCAGTGAAAGGCTATACAACTACTAGAGGAGACAAACACCATCCCCACCAACAGAAAGGCTGCAGGAGGAAGTGTAGGGGCACAAAAGACCAGCTCCTGATAGACAAAATGGTAATGAAGAACAGTAGGAGAAGGAAAACCAACCTAAGCATGGCATGGATAGACTATAAGAAAGCCTTCGACATGATACCACACACATGGCTAATAGAATGCCTGAAAATATATGGGGCAGAGGAAAATACCATCACTTCCTCAAAAATACATGCGCAAACTGGAATACAATACTTACAAGCTCTGGAATAAGACTAGCACAGGTTAATATCAGGAGAGGGATCTTCCAGGGCGACTCACTGTCCCCACTACTCTTCGTAGTAGCCATGATTCCCATGACAAAAGTAACTACAGAAGATGGATGCCGGGTACCAACTCAAGAAAAGAGGCAACAGAATCACCATCTGATGTTCATGGACGACTCAAGCTGTATGGTAAGAGCATCAAGGAAATAGATTCCCTAATCCAGACTGTAAGGATTGTATCTGGGGACATCAGGATGGAGTTTGGAATAGAAAAAATGCGCCTTAGTCAACATACAAAAAGGCAAAGTAACGAGAACTGAAGGGATAAAGCTACCAGATGGGAGCAACATCAAACACATAGATGAGACAGGATACAAATACCTGGGAATAATGGAAGGAGGAGATATAAAACACCAAGAGATGAAGGACACGATCAGGAAAGAATATATGCAGAGACTCAAGGCGATACTCAAGTCAAAACTCAACGCCGGAAATATGATAAAAGCCATAAACACATGGGCAGTGCCAGTAATCAGATACAGCGCAGGAATAGTGGAATGGACGAAGGCAGAACTCCGCAGCATAGATCAGAAAACCAGGAAACATATGACAATACACAAAGCACTACACCCAAGAGCAAATACGGACAGACTATACATAACACGAAAGGAAGGAGGGAGAGGGACTACTAAGTATAGAGGACTGCGTCAACATCGAAAACAGAGCACTGGGGCAATATCTGAAAACCAGTGAAGACGAGTGGCTAAAGAGTGCATGGGAAGAAGGACTGATAAAAGCAGACGAAGACCCAGAAATATCAGAGACAGGAGACGAACAGAAAGAACAAGAGACTGGCACAACAAACCAATGCACGGACAATACATGAGACAGACTAAAGAACTAGCCAGCGATGACAATTGGCAATGGCTACAGAGGGGAGAGCTCAAGAAGGAAACTGAAGGAATGATAACAGCGGCACAAGATCAGGCCCTAAGAAACCAGATATGTTCAAAGTACGATAGACGGAAATAACATCTCTCCCATATGTAGGAAGTGCAATACGAAAAGTGAAACCATAAACCACATAGCAAGTGAATGCCCGGCACTTGCACAGAACCAGTACAAAAAGAGGCATGATTCAGTAGCAAAAGCCCTCCACTGGAGCCTGTGCAAGAAACATCAGCTACCTTGCAGTAATAAGTGGTACGAGCACCAACCTGAAGGAGTGATAGAAAAAACGATCAGGCAAAGATCCTCTGGGACTATGGTATCAGAACGGATAGGGTGATACGTGCAAACAGAGCCAGACGTGACGTTGATTGACAAGGTCAAGAAGAAAGTATCACTCATTGATGTCGCAATACCATGGGACACCAGAGTTGAAGAAAGAAAGGAGGGAAAAAATGGATAAGTATCAAGATCTGAAAATAGAAATAAGAAGGATATGGGATATGCCAGTGGAAATCGTACCCATCATCATAGGAGCACTAGGCACGATCCCAAGATCCCTGAAAAGGAATCTAGAAAAACTAGAGACTGAAGTAGCTCCAGGACTCATGCAGAAGAGTGTGATCCTAGAAACGGCACACATAGTAAGAAGATGTGATGGACTCCTAAGGAGGCAGGATTTGCAACCCGGAACCCCACACTACACCTAAATAAATAAATACCACCCAGTCGAATTGGAGGACTGTGATAGAGCAAAAAAAAAAAAAAAAAAAAAAAAAAAAAAAAAAAAAAAAAATAATAATAATAATAATAATAATAATAATAATATAACTAATAATAATAATAATAATAATAATAATAATAATAATAATAATAATAATAAGAAGAAGAAGAAGAAGAAGAAGAAGAAGAAGAAGAAGAAGAAAAATAACTTTGCCAAAAAGTGAACGATCCTTGAAGTCTGCACTATTTCTGATGGAGGAACAAAATATTGGAATGCAAAGCGTCTGTCCTGCGCTGTAACAACTCGCTGTGAGAGCAGTGTAATAAAAAAGGGTGCACCTTCTCATTATGGCAGGAGTCAAATTCTGAATGACGGATAGACACTCACTCAAAGAGCACCAGCCACGGTCGTAAATACTTTCTAATCACAGGGAACCACGCAATTGGAAAAGATTGCCGATTCTAGTGTTACAGCACTCAGCGTATACCATCACCCCCCCCCACCCCCCCGGGGGGGTTATCGTTAACCTTCCTGTCGATCGGGGCTGTACGCTGAATACGAAATACTGCACTTCACACGAAGACCTGAGGGTCGCATCTTGAATAATGAAATTTCGATATGTCAAACCGTCCGTGTGATTTGTTCCTCTCCTTTCTTCACGGGTTTACTCAATGCAAAATCTCTCTTTCTCTGTCTGCGTATGTCTGTCTCTCCTTCTGTCTATCTGCCTGTTTCATAGTATATAAGCTGATGTAGCTTAGATCATGATTTGCTTGTCTGTGTCTGCCCGTATATCAGTATGATTGTCTCATGGCGTAATCTGTATCATGATTGCCCGGCTAGCCTATACCAGAACCCTTCTCTGAAGAAAGCGGGGTGCCATATCTCAAAAACTAACCATAGAATTTTCTTGAAAATAATCTCATTATGTTTCCCACACCAATTTAAAGGAGAGATCCTTAGCAATCCAGCCTAATAATAATAATAATAATAATAATAATAATAATAATAATAATAATAATAATAATAATAATAATAAAACGGTCCTGGTGGAATGCCAAAATACATCTCAGGAATTTTCACCCCAGCCTCGTATCCTGCCAGAGGGTGACCTAATTACGTTCTTGAACTTTTTTTTGACGTAGCATGGAAATATGTACCTGATTGTCAATCAACTGCAGTATAGGTTACACCAGGGGTGGAGAAACAGACGTTCACGATCAGTATACCGAGAAACTTTATACTATCCTATCGCCCCCATTACGTGAGTTTGTTTGTTTGTTTGTATGGAGCTTTTACGTTGCATGGAACCAGTGGTTATTCAGCAACGGGACCAACGGCTTTACGTGACTTCCGAACCACGTCGAGAGTGAACTTCTATCACCAGAAATACACATCTCTCGCTCCTCAATGGAATGGCCGAGAATCGAACCCGCGACCACCGAGGTGGGACGCCAACACCATACCAACCACGCCACTGAGCGCCCCCCCCCCCCATTTACGCGAGGACCTCGAAGAGGTACTATATACTCCCAAGCTGGGTCCTGTCTTAATTCCTACAGTTGGGAAGCCGTTCGTCAGCTATTTAATCCCTCAGCAATCGTACCGGTTGTGAGTTATTAATCTTGAACTATAAAAACAGAACCATTTCAATTTCAGAGTCAGTAAGGTTGATTTTCGTATCAACGAGCATATAGCTGCATGATTCACATACTTAACTTCACGGAAGTCTGATCGTAGATCGAGTTCGCATTTAAAAACATAGTACATCTCTGAAGGTGTTTTCCAGAAGATTAAACCACAAATTTCGAGTAGCAAGGATAGATGCAAACGGCATTATGAGTCGGTGTGAAAGTCGTGTGGCAAAAAAAACAAAAGTCCTGTTCAATATTTTGATGGATCATCAATATAATTCGGGCAAAGTTGGCACCAAGCTCTCTAGTTCTTCAGTGCCCAAAAATCTACATGTATCTGTTGTGATAGGTTATAGGTCAACTATAAGACCCGAGTAGTCGAAAAAACTGTTTAAAGATAACGAATGTTCCTCTCGAAGTCGTTTTGTAGATTTTAAATCGAATTTCTTCATTTCAATACAATTTTTTTTTAAAGCAATTTCAGTTTATTTTGAATTCCTTAAATTGTCATCAAATACCAAAACGCCTCGGTAAAATAGATGCTTTCACATTTTCTTCATTAAGATTTCTTATTCTTTCAGGTAAATTAAAGTAACAAAGCAGAATGAAAACTGTGATTTGTTTGATAAAATACTCCTGTTCAAGATTGTTCTGCTTTCTATAAAATTCTTAGCATACTAAGGACGTTAAACTTTGCAATGCACATTACAACATGGTTCAGTTATATCTGGCAATGCAATGACACTTCAACGTTCGTTAAAAGGAAAACGATTTCACCAATCGACTAACATTATCGAGCGATATAAATAGACAAAGCAAAGACTTCCTAAGATATGTTCTGCCGCTAGCTGCCGCAAACTCTGTGTTAGTTAATGAGCAGTACATCTAACCAAGTTAATTACTGTTGTCAAAATCGCAGACAAAAAATGAAAGAAAACCATTCAATTTGACATAATGCAAAAAAAAAAAAAAAATTAATTCAATTACATGAAGGCAAAACAAGGACCTCCCCAACCCTTGCGTTTACCCAAACCAAACACTGTGCTAACGAAAGCTTAACGATTCTTTCAGCAAACGTCGCTAACGAAGCCTTTTTATTCTCTCTCTCTTTCTCTCTCTCTCTCCTTCAAACAGGTGAGTGTGTGTTGCGTGAATCAAGGTGCTTCGTTATTCCCACGAATCAGACCGAAGAAATGAGTAAGTGACTAATAAAACCGTGCCATGTCTGATGGAAAGTGCCATGCCTGTTATGTGCTAGTGTGCTTTTTGTCTTTTTTAATCATAACAGTTATGAGTTGTTATTTTTTTTTCCAGTCATAGCTGCTATGAGCTATTGTTTTTATTCCATGCCATGACTGTTAAGCTTTATCGTTTCCTTAGGACATAACTGTTATGTGGTAGTGTTTCTATGTAGTCATACCTGTTATGCGATTGTGCTATTTTTATTCACAATTGTTTAGCGTAAGTGTATTTTTTTCGTAACTTTTATGCACTGGTTTTTTTTAAGTCGTAACTATTATCCCTAAAGTTTTTCATGATTATGGATCTTAAACAAAGACTTTTTTTTTTAGTCGTTTTGTTATGAGCATGAGACACTTTTTGACTGAGCAACTTGTAAATTAGCTGTTTTGTGACCGTGTTTTTTTTTCTTTCTTTCAGTCGTAACGTTGACTCGTAGTTGTAAGTTAGCTGTTTTGTGCCGTGTTTTTTTTTTCCAGTCATAACCTTGACTCGTAAGCTCTGGAGTCATTTTTCCAGTCTCGACTACCATGTCATAATTATTTTTCAATCCTTGAAAGAACAAGGGAATATTTCATTACCTGCTTGATTTCATTTTTACTACCTTTTTTTCTAATTCGCATGTACGTCATTTTTGTTGTTCTGTGGCATAAAATAAAAGCAGGTACATCCTAACTATAAACGAGAAAACTCCAGAGCTATATTTTTACTTCCCCTTTTCAATTCGAATGAGAGACATTTCAAACCTGGCCTTTGGATTCGCTGGTTATTATGGCAATTAGTGGCTATTTGGAAACCCTTCAGTTTTGGACGGAATGGAACGAAAGGTAAGGAAGTCAACTTATATGGACTCTACTTACAATACCTAAGTACTAATGACTTGTAGTTACACTGTTATTCTGCCATCGGAGTCTGAAAAAGAGTTTTACCATCACACATGCATACACACACACACACGTGTGTATATATATGCAAATATCTGCTTATGCTTGTTCTTTTTTTTTCTTGTCAACAGTACTCGTGCATAAAAAATATTTTGTCTTCACTTTATTAATATTGTTTTTTTTTTATGTCGTGCATTTATGTTTTGAGTTTTTGTACGTATGTACATGATTAGGTAACATATGTAATGTATGTAGTATGTGTATGAGTGTGTGTGTATTTATATATATATATATATATATATATATTATACAAGATATATATATACTATACATATATATATAATATATATATATATATGTATATATATATATATCTATATATATACATTATATTATATGTATATATATGTATATATATATATATTATATAGTATATATATATATATATATATATATTATATATATATATATATACTATATAATATATATATATATATATATATATATATATATATATATATATATATATATATATATATATATATATATATACATATATCTTAAAATGGATTTCTTCAGCTTTCTCGCGATCTTTCAGGGGATAGTATATGGCCCCCGGACAATCAATACACAATCTCTCCTCAAGATTTAACGACAGTTTCTGCAGGTCACCACTTCATAAATAACCATTATGGCAGGAGACTCTTACGGCTTTTACTCTGTGCGCTATTTTATTCTTTACGGTTATCATCATACATATTTCAAAATAAAACACAAGAAGGAAAGAACAGCAAATGAATAACAGACAGAGTACAAAATGGAAATGAATGGTAGTCTGCAAATTCACATACTTGGAATACAAACTATTTTCTGATACAACTCTTAAGTTACTTTCATTATGGTCGAATGTCCTATGAATTGAACTGGGGGATTTCCGGCAATACGGTGGTTAATAATTTTCCACTTCAATAAAACGACTCCGTAAAATACAAAATTAATAATTCCACATGACTGAGTATTAAAATCAGTAATAACTAAAGGGGTTGTCATAATATTAAGTACCCTGACTGCCATTTTTTTTTTTTTTTTTTTTTTACAAAATAATTGAATTAGTTCCTCTAATGAAATATTGTGGAAAGGCCATCACGCAAATTGTGACGTCGGAGAGGAAGAAGAACAATAATAGAGGTTTATCGATGGTAAGTTTTTTTTAGTATCAAAAACTGAAAAGTCAGGAAATTAAAGTTAAACAAAAAAATAACTTTACCGCAGGATAAAAATATGAAATAAATAACTATTAATATTTACTGTGACGTTAAATTTCGTACTTTATATTCACTATATGAACCTGAAGCCCAGGCATTGTAAAAGGAAATGAATAAACATTAAATCCTGACTGTCATAAAAAAAACAATGTTTCAGCTCACTTTGTCTATTTTCTGTGAATTTGGTCACTAAAAACAAAATAAAACATATTTGCATCTCGACAAAATATTATCTTTATTTTTAATTTTTCACCTGACACAGATAGTAATGCAGATAGTAGTCTTCTTATGAGGGTTCAGACCAAGCAAAATGACCATTGATGAAAATAGTCTCTCGTACGTTCCTCACATCTCAAAAACATACTTGACTCATCCTCACTCTTCTGTTAATTAGGCTCGTTTAAATAAGTAAATCTCTCTCTCTCTCTCTCTCTCTCTCTCTCTCTCTCTCTCTCTCTCTCTCTCTCTCTCTCACAACACACTCACGACGTTTAGGAGCTGGGGCCCTAAAATCTCGGAGGGCTTCAACTCAAGGAAGATTCCATACTGGCGTCCAAAAATCTCGGCTGGCTTCAAGATACCTCAAGGAAGAATCCATAATGTTACTTCGATGAAGATTAATGTTAGATCGTAAACCCTGGCGATCCACCCACTCTTTCAAAAGGGGATTAGACACAAAAACAGCTACCAATGACAGGCTCAATTCTTCCCTTCAATAGGAGCTAGGTTTTTTTATTTATTTATTTTTTTTTTTTTATTTAGCAATTCTCCTGTTTTTCTCCTCTGTGGCTGTTTAATCTAACATACAGAAGCTTGATCATTTTTTGTTTTTCTCTTGCTCTTTAGTTATACTGTACAAACAGACAGACAGAAACACACACATGAAGGATGAAGTTGCAAGGACCCCCCCCCCCCCCCCACCCCCCCCCCCCCCCCCCCCCCCCGCGCCATTTTTTGGCCCTAGCTGATAATAATACCCACTTATAACCGAACAACCTAATAACATGGCTAACGTAAACCGAGGACTACTCTACCTCGTCGTTTGTATCCTAGGGATAACAAAGCCATATTCACATAAAGAGTTTTCGCTTACTCGGTGAGTGAGCCCACTAACTACTTTGTTGTTGTTCGTGGTGGGGGTTTTGGAAAGGTCTCTAGATGAGCCTAAAAAGGTCTGGAAGAAGTGTTTCGCGTTAAGTTAAAAATATATGAATATTTGTGATTTATTTATCAGAATAAAAAAATATGTAATGTGTATGTTAATCAGTACAGAAAAATGACTTCTAATAAGACATAGCGTATTTATTTTAATTTTCCTTGGTGAGAACAAGGCTTTATTTGACCATGTATTTTAGCACGTTCAATTTACGTCAAGTTGCGAGTATATAATGATTACAACTTATGCGTGAGCAGATAATCTTTGTGCGCGTCCCGAGTAAGCTGGAGGTCGGATGGTGCCTTACTTTGTATATCTAAATCAATTATGAGACGAAAACACGCATGCAATATCTGTAAGGTTTTAATAGTGAAAATGAATTCTAGACACTTCACAGTTCTAATACTATCATACTTTTATTGCTCGGAAGATGGTCTGTCATTAGATTGAGGTAAAAGGTTGGAGGGTGTCGAATAGAAACACTTTAAAAGCAGAGGACATGCATGCATTTATCAAGACACGCATCATATATATATATATATATATATATATATATATATATATATATATATATATATATATATATATATATTATATATATATATATATATATATATATATATTATATATATATATATATATATGTATATATATATATATATATATATATATATATATATATATACTATATATATATATATATATATATATATATATATATATATATATATATATATATATATATATATATATATATATATATAATATATATATATATATATATATATATATATATATATATATATATATATATATATATATATATATATATATATTATATATTAATATATGTATATATATATATATATATATATATATATATATATATATATATATATATATATATATATATATATATATATATATATATATTATATATATATATATATATATATATATATATATATATTATATATATATATATATATATATATATATATATATATATATATATATGTATAAGAATACGTTGACGTATGCGGGCCACACCATATATATATATAGAAGAAGAGGGTGACAAGGAGACAGCCGTTTATAAGGTGATATTATTTATTGCTGACGAGCATCTTAACACATTGTTGCATCTTCAGGGCTAAAATACATGGAAATAAAAATACAGGGAATATAACTTTGAAGTTTTTTTGCATTTTTAATTTGTGTTGTTTTCTCTTTTTGGTCTTGATGGTGTAATTATGTGTTACGAAACGCGTCGGTAATAAATGTACCACCTTCTGCGGACTGTGTCACCGAGTCCTTTCACACACACACACACACACACACACACGACACACACACACACACACAACACATATATATATATATATATATATATATAATATTATATAATATATATATGTGTGTGTGTGTGTGTGTGTGTGTGTGTGTGTGTGTGTGTGTGTATAGAAGCGCCTTTAAAATCTTGGATCAAGATGACAACGAATCCTACTAATATATCTGATTTAATTACTGTTACTGCTATTTTTTAAGAAACTGATTTTCTTGGTTGTGGTTTTTTTTTCATTAAAATGCGACACGCTGATATAACTATCAAACTGATTGAATGTTACAGCGAATATTACGATTTTTTTACAACATGCAGTCTTAACTCAATTTTTCAAAATCTAACATTGTCCTACACCTAATGAAATTTCTGTTGTATCCAAAAATTCTGAAAAGAAATTCTTGCAAATTCCTGCACCGACCCTCAGAAAATAACAGCATTTGTTTTCACACCATTTAATGGTGTTTTCAGCAAATAGCAAAATATATTATGGCTGAATATTTCTGATAATTCCTGCACGAGACCTGTGCAAAATATGAACATTATGCAGAGGACATTAACAATTTATATTGCTTAACAATATAAAACCCCTTGCTTACTGATGAGACAATATGCAGTAATTCTTGAATACAAACATCATTTTAAGTGCTGATCATCTGATTAGTTTTTTTTTTTTTTTTTTTTTTTTTTTTTTTTTTTAAATTTTGAAAGGTGAACGTAAATTTTCACTCGTCCCTCGTTCCCTTCTCTGATCAAAAAGAAACGGTAATACTTAGGCCAAACGAGGGTATTTTACGGCGGCATAAATACGACAGCCATAAACTACACTGATATTTAGAGAGAGACCATTCCTGGCATACCTCTCCCACAGAAGGCAAAATAAAAGGGTTTCTCTCCCTCTCCGGCTATCTCCCTTTCTCTTTCCCCGAGGCTAAGTGTTTATCCAGACAACTCACAGTTTCTCATTGAACAAGTGGGTTGCGTACTCGCATACCAATCTGGTAACCCGAGTTCGCTCCCCGCTGCTGCCAAAGCGGAACCAAAGAAATTCATTTCTCGTGATTAGAAATTAACCTCTCGATAAAATGTGGTTCGGACCCCACTATAAGCTGTAAGTCCCGTTGCTAAATAATCAATTGGTTATTAGTCACGTAAAAAATAATCTAATCCTTCGGGCCAGCCCTAGGAGAGCTGTTAATCAGCTCAGCGATCTGGTTAAACTAAGGTATACTTAGCTTTTTCAAACAAATCATAAAACTTCACATTCATAATGGTAATAGAAATCCAAGATCCTCTTCCAGAACCACAAGCCTAACGAACGTATTTCGCAAATATAGCAATTACTTCTGAACCTTGTGCGCAAGGCTACAAAAAAAAAAATTGCAAGTGAAAAGTTTTGATCTTAACTGTTTTGTCTTTTATGAAACTGGTTTTTATTGACATAAATTTTATTATATTCGGATCTTCAGTACGTTCTTACCCGTTCAAACGAGTTGTTTTTTTCCAGTCTTAAAACATTATTCTTATGTGTTCAAGTATGAACAACCAACGAAATGCATAATTCAAAACATCATGAGTAATAACACAAAAGCAAACATATAACTATACTACGGTTCGACTTTGAGGGCTGATACCACAACGCTTAAAAAGAAAATTTTCTTTACTAATATTAAAATATCTATACATATAATATATATATATAATATATATATAATATTATTATATATAATATAAATATATATCTATATAGATATATATATACTATATATATATATATGTATATATAATATACATATATATATATATATATATATATATATATTAATATATATATATATATAATATAT
>NC_087205.1:24593711-24601211 GCF_015104395.2 Macrobrachium nipponense | reverse complement strand
GAGTCGTGGAGGGGGTGAGGAGTGGCGACCAAAATTCAGCCTATTTTCTTTTCCTCTTCTCTTGTTGTTGGTGCCAAGCCATAACTTCCGCAGCTCAATACCCGATATGTAAAGGTTGAAAGCGCTATAACGACAGCCCTTCCTGAATGGTTTTCAGATCTCAAAATACAATATTTTATACCGTAAAAAGATATTGGAATTTTTGTCGGGACTGACAAAACGAATACACACACACAACACAGGTTTCAAAGATTTGCTTACAGTTTCAAAGTTTCTCTATAAAAAAAGCTAACATATTGCGGTAATTTATCAACTGAACTACTCATACATTGGCAGTAAATTGTTCAATACACAGCTCGGATATCAGTCTATATAATCCATATCAGAGCAACGCTGGTTCTGGTCAGTGCTTGGATAGGTGAGCTCGAGCGAAACTCGTTGTTTTAGATCTAGCTGGCCTTATGCCAGCGCGGGCTCTTGCTCCTAGAGCAGCCCGTAATAGTGAACACGCAACTCACTTCTGGAATCTGACGTAATTGTTAATTGGTCTGAATGAACCATGGGTGGGGGTTGGGGGGGGGGGGGCAGTGGGGGAGGGATTCAGAGACACTTTTACCTTGTGGTCACTCCGTGTGATTAATTAATAACAACGCTGAAAAAATCTTTGCATAACGCTACAGGAAGGAATTATTGGAAACATATAAATTTGACTATTTGCCAAACAGCGTCCTCAAAAAATTTTTTTTGCAATGCTCTAGCTTTTATCTGTGGTCATAATTGGGAAATATTCGCGCGCCCAAAATGTGTCGAAATAATTCCTCAATTATTTGTGGGCATAAAAGTAAGTTTATTATTAATAGGGTATTGAATAGCAACAGCTAAAAAAAAAATTTTTTTTCTCATTTGCGGATATTGGAATTCGGCCAATTTGGCCTAACGAATGTTAGCAAAATATAGGACTCACCTTTTGTGTCAACCCTTTAATCAATGCAATTTATCTTTATTTAGAACTGTAGCATCGGATTGTATGTAATTCAAGGATTCCTGCTTTAAAACGGAGAGGAGTAGGCTTGTAAAAAAAAAAAAAAAAAAAAAAAAAAAAAAAACAAGTATTAATACAGTTACCCAAAGCCTTTACTTACATGGAATTGTGGGGAAATTTGGAAATGAACAGAGCGGGGAAATTCCAATTTAGGGTTTTATTGGCAATCGGTTCAGGGGAGAATGAAAACCGGAACTAACAATTATGACCATAAAAAGGAATTTGTGTGGTTTAAAGATATGTCCCTGTAAGTACATGGGTGCTCAAAATACGCATCGCCACAAGCACAGCGTATTTCAATATTTCAAGGACTTGGTATGCTTTCAACCATTTAAACTCTTTCTACACTCTCTTTCTTTCTGTAGAGAGAGAGAGAGAGAGAGAGAAGTTGCAATAGAATAATAAACAGATATAAGGGAACAGAAAATAAAACTTAAATGTTTGGCGACTATAAATTCATCTAAGATTTTATTAGGGTGACACAAGATCTCTCTCTCTCTCTCTCTCTCTCTCTCTCTCTCTCTCTCTCTCTATATATATATATATATATATATATATATATATATATATATATATATATATATATATATATATATATATATATATATATATATACTTCAGGGGTACCATGATACATCAGTAGAAGGACATAATTTATAACAAAAAACGTTTCGCACACAAATCCCGGAACATCATCAGTCTGTGAACAATAAAAGTAATCACATTATAAAAAGGATTTCACAAAATCACAAGCTAATTAAAAATAAATGGTTTAAAAAGTAAAGCAATAAAATTTTAATTAGCTTGTAATCTTAGTAATTCCTTTTTGTAATGTGATTACTTTTATTGTTAACAGACTGATGATGTTCTGGGATTTGTGTGCGAAACGTTTTTTTATGATAAATTATGGCCTTCTACTGATGTATTATGGTACCCCTGAGGTATTGTTATAATCGCCGACTGGAGAATATATATATATATATATATATATATATATATATATATATATATATATATATATATATATATATATATATATATATACACACACACACAAATTTCGCAAATGCTAAAAACTGAGGCATATGTACCTTCACATTTCACTCCCTTTCTGACCGGTACTTTTAAAAAAAGGTAGAAATACTCTAACTTCTCAACAAATGACCCGAAAATAACTTAGCCCCATGGAAATAACTATTTCTCCCCTACAACCCTTTTTGGTCCTTTTTCACTTATTTAAATTAATCTTATTTTCCTGCTGCACAGAGAAAGGGCCCTTTGCAGGAACGCGTATTTTCTAAATATTACTGCAATTCAGTTTTATAATGTATAGAGTTTCCTTTTATATATAAGTTTAAAAAGTTGATTATTATTATTATTATTATTACCAAAACTTCAAATGAAACTAATATTATTATTATTATTATTATTATTATTATTATTATTATTATTATTATTATTATTATTATTATTATTATTATTATTATTATTATTTAATGACCAATACTTCAAAAAAGCAACATCATCATTATTATTATTATTATTATTAATATTATTATTATTATTATTATTATTATTATTATTATTATTATTATTATTATTATTATTATTATTATTATTATTATCATTTAAATTACCAAATCTTCAAATAAAACTAACATCAAAGCTTCTGGTTAATAACAAAGAAGCTACCAAAGAACGGAACTTAAGTGGAGACAATAAAAAAAATTGTGCAACGTAGATAAGCAAAAGCATAGTGAATGAAAGAAGTGAACGAATTTAACGTTTAAACGCATCTCTTCAAAATTTAAATTGACCGAATAAATGACAGAAATGTCTGACAAACTTCGTTTTCTGCGATATACTTCTATAACTGTTTTGTGGGGCAGATTGTGAGTTTTGGACGCTAATGAAAAAGTAAACCAAGAATAATAATAATAATAATAATAATAATAATAATAATAATAATAATAATAATAATAATAATAATAATAATAATAAGCATACGATAGATAGCTAGGATGTACGCGTGAACGATCCCGAACATGATGTTATGGAAAATAATGATAAAAATAATGTCGCCTCTGCTACTGCACATTATGATGATGATGATGATGACAACGAAGAGAACAACATTTCTAACAGATAAAAGAATAGGACAAATCTTACGGAATAGGAACAAGAGCCGGACGATAATTCCAGAGGAGGCCACCAGCAGAGAATAATACTAGAATCGAGAGGCTTGGTCATTCTGTCCTGACACCAAATTATAGAAATGGCGTTGCAGAATCCACGGTCCCTGGGTGATTGGAGAAACGGTATTCTCTGGAGTTGCGGAAATTTTTTTTTTAATCTAAAAAAAAAATAAAAAAAAATTAAAAAAAGCTATGAAATTTCAGCGAAAAAAATGCGCATGAAACAAGAAGGAAACTTATGTTAAGCTAGGAAGCAGTGCTGCCTGAACTAGCTGTATCTAACAATAAAAAAAAAAAAAACACTGTCTGAACTAGCTGTGCTGTATCTTTATTTAATGATGAAAAATGTCTGAAATAGATGGATCTTTATTTAATGGAAAACAAAATGTGTTCTCTAACGTGCCCCGTAGGAAAATATCTTATTCTAAAGTACGATTTTTTATCTAGCGTTAATGAAAGTTTTTTTTTTTTTTTATCAACAAAGTAAGCAAAGCGAAAGACTCGTTAACTTCTGAATATTTTCAGAACACTTTTTGAACGTAAAAGTCACTAAAATTTTCTTCAGCAAACGAAGGGCTTCAAGATTTCCTCTAATCTTGTGTCCGATGTAGGAAAAAAAAGGCCTATTAATTATTCTTCTGAATATAAAAAAAGACGTACAAATTGTTGATGTGTGTGTGTGTTTTTATTTTATTTTATTTTATTTTATTTTATTTTATTTTGTTTTTTGCTAACGAAGGAAGTAAAACCATTTTTTTTCCAGCATGCTTATGAACCCTATTTTTCAATATGCAAATCACATGAAAAACGTTCGAATATCTCAGCATCATGTACGATTTATTTTTTAAACTCACAGGGATGCTGAGAGGTCTTATCATAATATCCAACGCAGTAGAGATATGCTTCAACGTAGAACACCTGTCATTTTCAATATTCTCTACGTTGGAAACATTAAAATGCCAAAAACGAGTTATTCATAATCTTTTTTAATGAGCAAGACAGAGAACTGTCCTTTCAAACTCCAAGATCAGGATAAAGCTTGCCCTTTGGGGCGTCTCTGTTTTCACTCTTTTTATTGTTTTGTAAGTAACATTGGTTTGTAAGTAGCAAATTGTGAGACAATTTATTAAAATGTCTTACTTTTTGTTGAACTTTGGACTTTTAAATTTAGTCCGTGTACCTAAAGCTACAAGAAATACGTTCGAATATCTTGTCAAAGAGAACGATTTGTATTTCTCCGAAAAGGTCCGTGATATAAACAAGTAAAATGCAAAAAAAAAAAAAATAATAATAATAATAAATAAATAAAATAAATAATAAATATAAGAATAAATAAAAAATAAAATAATAAAAAGGGAAACCTTTGTAATTCTGCACCGAATTTGTGAAACTGTTCTCCTCTAATTTTAAGTTGCCTCGTTTTTTTGTTTTTTTTTAAGTATCGTTACATCGAGAAATAATTGATCTGAGAAACGCAATCAATGCGTCGGACTTTTGCAACGGCTCCTTCACCCTGCACACCGTGCGCGCGCGCGCGTGTGCCAGAAATTCACACAGGAGGACACAACGGAAATGAATCGTTATTTGTAACATGGTTATAAAAATAATGGGTTTACAAAAACACAGTCTTCCTCAGTGGAAAACGGCTGAAAATGATTGAAGGCTTCAACAAAACGTACTGAAAAAAAACTTATGAATATTCACCGGAATTTTCGGTTGCCCAGTCAATCCAATTGATTAGTTTTTTATACCTCAGCTGAAGAACTTGGTAAATATACTGTATTGGTTCGTTTACGAATTCAAAATAGAGGCGAGAACGAAGTTTCCTTAAATTATAAATGACGGTTCAGTGGGTTACATTTGAATATATTAAAAAAAAAAAAAACACACACACACACAAATTCCCATCACTGGAATTCTTTATTACCTTGACACAGTGATATTTCCAGATCTCGGAGTCAATTTTGCAAAAGTTGGACTAAGGATTTTGACCGAATTAATAACGACATTTCATGCGGTTATCAATTATGTCATCCCTCATTCACAAACTCGTCGTTGATAGCTGTCAAAATTCCAATGCCACGAGCCCCGCTATCTTACACCAGATGGTGGTTGAAATGTGACAAATATATATATATATAATATATATATATAATATATATATATATATATATATATGTGTGTGTGTGTGTGTGTGTGTGTGTGTGTGTATGTGTGTGTGTGTGTGTGGGGAGTGTATATAAATGCTTCTGTTAAAACAGGATACGACTCAAGTATTAAATAATATATATACACACACACACACACACACATATATATATATATATATATATATATATATATATATATATATATATGTGTGTGTGTGTGTGTGTGTGTGTGTGTGTGTGTAAAATACACTCTTCTTTTAAAACAGGATACGTCTCAAGTATAAAAGACCCATTAAAACACTCTGGCTTGAAACTAAGGACTATATTTCTGTGGATTAACTTCCACTCTTATCAAGTAGTGAATCACTACTTGACGAGGGTGGAAGTTGGGTCACCGAAATATAGTCCTCAGCTTTAAACCAGAGTGTTTTAATGGGCGTTTTATACTTTATATATATATATATATATATATTATATATATATATATATATATATTATATATATATATATATTTATTAACCCTTCCTTTGAAGATCCGATGTGCACGAGTCATTGCTTGCAAGCATTTGTTGTTAGGCTGGCTTCACAGATCCCCAGATTATGGGTTATTTGCATAGAATGCTATCAGAATCATTCCAAGGTTGCTGCTACCTAATGGATTGCATGCACTCTGAATTACCAGACTGGGGCAATGTGCAGGAATTTACTCTATGTGACAAACTTCTTGAAGCAATTAGACTAATGGATGGGAGCATGTACAGTGTGTGTGTGTGTGTGTGTGTGTGTGTAAATATATATATATATATATATATATATATATATATATATATATATATATATATATATATATACATACATGTATTAATAATATCACAATAATAATGTGTTGGAAGAAGGCCTCACATTAATACAGGTTTTATTGAAAGTAATGGCTATTTCAGCCGCGTTTATTTTGTATTAGAAGTTTCTCTACTCTCCTTATTACTGACTTTTCTTCTGTACTCAAATTGGCTATTCAAACGTCAAATGGCGGATTCATGTCAAAATCGTGGCGTTTGTCAAATTGTATAATATATTTAATTTGACAAATCTCACGTTTTTGTCATGAATACCACATTTGGCGTTTTAATAGCCAATTTGAGTACAAAAAGACAACTAAGAAGTAAGTAATGAGACAAATACAGACACATCTATACAAAATAAACGTAGCTAAGATAGCCATTATCATTAATAAAACCAATAATAATAACATTAACCAATTTCACAGTGGCAGTATAGGACAAATGCAGTATATAACTAAGTGCTCTTGTGATGCTGCTTAGTGCTGATGAGTTGTCCATCAAAAATGCTGTAATCTTATTATTTTTTGTTTTGGCATGAAAATAAGAATAACAGGTGACTATACTTATACTTCCTTTTTAGAGTCTCGAAACAGGCATACACATCAGTCCATTTGCACCAGATGGAACTAAAAAGACTCCGCCGACACGGATATATTCATCTGAGTTCGCTGCCACGAATCAAAGACACACACACACACAGCCAAAATTGAATTCAAGACCTCCAAAACAGGCACGAAGGTGCTCTTGGGCAACATTCATGCAAATATCCTTTATCACGAAAATATCGGAACGTTTATTTCCATTAAAATTCACACAACATAATGTCAAAGTTCACTACCGAAAAGAACATATATATAGTATATTCATATCCAAACACAAACAGGCACATACACACACTTATATATATAATATATATATATATATATATATATATATATATATTATATATATAAATTTTTACATTCATTCATATATTATATAATTACATACATAAATACATAAAATAAACTCCTCTGTATCACACACACACCACACACCATATATATATACACTTCAGACATACATACATTAATAATTATATATAGATATATATAATATATATATATATATATTATATTATATATATATATAACATACATACATACATATAAAATCATATATTCATTCATATATATAATTACATGCATTCATATATACATACAAGCATACACATAAACTCCTCTGTATAGCGAGGGAGAGGGCATACCTTCTCTTATTTCCTTATTTAAAAG
>NC_087205.1:24571211-24588711 GCF_015104395.2 Macrobrachium nipponense | reverse complement strand
AAAGAAATTCAAAAGACTGAAAACCGCCCCCAAGAATATTCCAAAAATTGACAGCATATGAAACAAAGCACACAAGAAAATTCCACAGACCGATAGGGAAACATAAATTGAATACCGAATTTAGGCCAAAGGCCAAACACTGGGACCTATGAGGTCATTCAGCGCCGAAACGGAAATTGAGAGTAAAAGGTTTGAAAGGTGTAACTGGAGGAAAACCCCAAAGCAGATGCACGATGAATCAATTGTTAGAAGAGGGTGGAAAGTAAGATGGAAGAAAAAGAATATGAAAGGTGGCATACATTAATGGGAACGAAAGGGGTTGCAGCTAGGTGCCTAAAGTGCACCGCATGAGGTGCACTGATGGCACTAACCCCGCCCCCCACCTTCCCCAGCCCCACAGGGGGCAGGGAAGAGGAAAGACTACTTCATCCGGTGTCCACAGCAGATTCTGTGGCAGACGGCGGCCTAACAACCTGGTGGACATTTTGTGTGTGCAAATATTTCTCTTTTTGGTAATTAATGTTGATGGTCCTGCCGCTGTGGAGAGCTTTTCAGCGTTTGCTAATTCATAATATGAATCATTATAACTTTCTCTCATGGGGCGATGGGTAGGAAAAATCACCCGGGGCTAATTAGCATGATTACCATGTTAACTGCCATTGCAGAGTTGTTAAAAGTTCTTACGGAAAATGTATGATAATCACATATAATGACAATTAGACAAATTATCTCATTATGGATCCCACAACGGCGGCTGGGAACATGATTAAATTTATAGCTGTTAAAAATAACTGATTATAAAATATTTTGATAACAATTATTTTTCAGTGACAATAAACTCGGTTATCATTACAAACTAGGCGACTTAACTCTTTCAGAATTAACGAGCTCGAATCTACAACGCTTACGACAATTTTCATAGTGACATTTTAAAACCTTCGTTCGAGCTTAAATACACTCATTCGTATTCCCCTCATTTTATAGTTTATGGGTACAGTAATCATCCAACCACCCTTTCATCAAGTTCCATCCACTACCAGAGAACACGTATATGCCTTTTATTCTTAAGAAAGTTTCAGAACATTCATCAGGTGGAGATATTACGCAATACTCCATGCTTAGCTCATTTATTTTATGATAACTAATTAGCTCATATATTTTATGATAACTAATTGAAAACTAATTAGTTCATATATTTTATGATAACAAATTGATAACTCATTAGCTCATTTATTTTGTGATAACTAATTGATAAATGAATAAATAGGTAATTAATAAGACAACTAAACGAATTTCTTGAGAATGTAAAGGCTGGTAAATACTTATTTACTAGCCTTTTCATTCTCAAGAAATACGAAGGAATATTACATTTTCAATTCATTAAATTACCTAATAAGTTATCTATTTATTCATTTATCAATTAGTTGCCATCTTTTTGTTTTTGGTCAAGAAAGCAAGGCAACCTAACAGCTTTAACGTTTTCACACCTGTAAAACATTGAATTTTGCTTAAAAAGTATAATGGAAAAAGGGACCCACAAAATCACTGAGTATAATTTGTGGATTTCTTTTTCCATCTGCAGAAGAAAACTGAAAGAAGTTTTTGTTTGGTTAAAAAACTATAAATATTAACACTGCAGTCCTGGAATGTTATATAAATAACATGAGAGGTATTTCATCACTGATGAAAGATGTTAGAATCCTGACATTCAAAACCAGTCTAGCTGTTAATACTTATTACTCCACCAGATATGAGGGCATATCTCATTACTTTGTACATTTCTTCATTTCTCATATAAGGGCGAACGCATTTCCAAGATCCCTTCCACTGGGACTGACTTCTTTCTTTATTTGTCACTATTATTATTGTCTAGTGCATTATACTCCTTTCATTAATATTACGGTTATCCACATCTCCGTTTCTGCTCAACTTTTGTTCCCATATTTCGTATATTTGCATGACGAATTATGACGCTCTCGAGAATCATTTTTCTTTACCCCTCCTATTTCCCCCTACGTTTATTTTTCCATGAGACATTTCATGACCACGCCCCTTTTATTTTGCCTGACTGTGTCCATGAAATCCATCTCTGCCTGACTTATACACACACACACACACACACACACACACACACACACACACACACACACATATATATATATATATATATATATATATATATATATATATATATATATATATATATATATATATTATAAACAAAAAAACAAACACGCCGCTGATTAGTTTAATGCATCGGCCAATCCTAGAGGCTTTGGCGCTTGAACTATGGCCTGGTACTATCCTTCTGCTTTCTTCCTTGTCGTTCGTCTGTTCCTCTTTAACTCTTTCTTCATCAAGTGGACTGCATTTGCTAGTTATCTTGCCCTCCCCGTGACCTTTAAGCCAAGCTTTTGTCGACTTGCAAGTCAGTTAACGTTATACATTTTTTCTCTATGTCATTTTTATCATTTTTACTCGCGATGTATTTTTATCATCATTTTTCTTCCAGCTTATTCACACAGGTAACGACCTCCTGTTGACTGGTTTACTCGTCCCTTCTTCTATATTTTAACGTTAGCAGGTAAATACACTGGTTTCTAAATAACCAAGGCGTGGCAGTTTGCGTCTTTCGATACCGTTAATTGATTCTACAATAATTAGTTACTGATTTCTCTCTTCATATTTCTGAAGATATTACGTACTGCTTTACATATTTCTGAAGATATTACGTACTGCTTTATTCTCTCATCGAAGTTGCTTAGGTTTCATTTTTTCCCTCTTCCAGACATATTGGAAACCTTCTTTGCCTTTGATTATTGAATAAGAAAAAAAATACGCCCGTTTTGAGTAATAATAATAAAATAATGATAATAATAATAATAATAATAATAATAATAATAATAATAATAATAATAATAATAATAATAATAATAATAATAATAATAATACTGAAAGTTCGTTGCCTTATGATTTATTCAATATAAAACGTTAACTCAAATAATAAAAATAATACTGAAAACGATTAGCTAAATGGACGTGTCATCGCTGGCTAGTTCTTTTGTCTGTCTCATGTATTGTACGTGCATTGGTTTGTTATGCCATTCCTCTGTTCTGCTTGTCTTTCTCCTGTCTCTATATATTTCTGGGTCTTCGTCTAGGACTGATAAAAGTAGACAAAGACCCAGAAATATACAGAGACAGGAGAAAGACAAGCAGAACAGAGGAATGGCATAACAAACCAATGTACGGACAATACATGAGACAGACAAAAGAACTAGCCAGCGATGACACGTGGCAATGGCTACAGAGGGGAGAGCTCAAGAAGGAAACTGAAGGAATGATAACAGCGGCACAAGATCAGGCCCTAAGAACCAGATATGTCCAAAGAACGATAGATGGAAATAACATCTCTCCTATATGTAGGAAGTGCAATACGAAAAATGAAACCATAAACCACATAGCAAGTGAATGTCCGGCACTTGCACAGAACCAGTACAAAAAGAGGCATGATTCAGTGGCAAAAGCCCTCCACTGGAGCCTGTGCAAGAAACACCAGCTACCTTGCAGTAATAAGTGGTACGACCAGGCAAAGATCCTCTGGAACTATGGTATCAGAACGGATAGGGTGATATGTGCAAATAGACCAGACTTGACGTTGATTGACAAATTCAAGAAGAAAGTATCACTCATTGATGTCACAATACCATGGGACACCAGAGTTAAAGAGAAAGAGATGGAAAAAATGGATAAGTATCAAGACCTGAAAATAGAAATAAGAAGGATATGGTATATGCCAGTGGAAATTGTACCCATAATCATAGGAACACTAGGCACGATCCCAAGATCCCTGAAAAGGAATCTGGAAAAACTAGAGGCTGAAGTAGCTCCAAGACTCATGCAGAAGAGTGTGATCCTAGAAACGGCGCACATAGTAAGAAAAGTGATGGACTCCTAAGGAGGCAGGATGCAACCCGGAACCCCACACTATAAATGCCTCCCAGTCGAATTAGAGGACTGTGATAGAGCAAAAAAAAAAATAATAATAATAATAATAATAATAATGAATGCTGAATACGTACGTTGCCTTGTGATTTATTCCAAAACAAAATTAGCGATGTGATTAATAATAATAATAATAATAATTGGTAACTAAGTCTTAAGTTGTAATAATAATAATAATAAAACCTTATTGGAAGTTCCGTTGCCTTAAGTTTAATTGAATATAAAACGTTAAGAATAATAATAATAATAATAATAATAAATAATAATAATAATAATAATAATAATAATAATAATAATAATAGCGCCACTTGTAGTAGCAGTAATACTAGTAGTATCAGCAGTTTTAGCAGTAACGACCCTGACCGGACGTTTGCATATTGACATATTGGTCGACTAGGCGCGTCCATCCTTCGTTATGCGTTGGGACACCCCCTCTCCCCCCCCTTACCCCCTCCCCCAGACAAGAAGTCATTTGTTATGCAAACAGTGGGAGAGGGTCAATGATTATCAGGGGGAATTGATTCGCTTGATTTACAACCGAAGTGTCAGGCCTCAGTTATGCTATAGATTCTTTTCCGTCGCGTAATTACATCACGTTCTTTCTCTCTTACCTGTTGGTCAACGATGATTTGTCGCTATTGTTATTAATGTAATTCGTTAGACGAAACCTATTCATATGGAACAAGCCCACCACAAGGGTTTGGGGGGGAGGGGTGTGTTATTGATTTGAAACTCAAGCTTCCAAATGAATACGGTGTTCATTAGGAAGAAGTAATGAGAGTAATGGGAAATACAGAAAGAAGAGATCACACTTATAAAATATATATATATATATATATATATATATATATATATATATATATATATATATATATACATACATATATATATATATATATATATATATATATATATATATATATATATATATATTTAATAAATAATTAGCTAAATGGACACAAATGTATTAAAACGCAAGAAGAATGGTATTAAGCATTTTCGATTGAACTTCTGAAATTCCACTCTCTGGAAGACTTTTCCACAGTCCAACTGATTGGATGTTGATAAGCCAATCACAGGGCTGGAAACTCTCGGTCTCTCTCAAGAGAGTTCACATAGGCAGGATGTATGTTCCACCTCTCCTGAGGGATGCTTTTGAAAGACGTATCTCTCAAGGAGAGGTATAACATAGATCCTGCACATGTGAACTCTCGAGAGAGACTGAGTTTTTCCACTTTCCAGCCCTGTGACTGGCTTATCAACAGCCACCAATCAGGAGCGTCGTAAGGGACTGGCCTAGACATCTAATGCTCGGTTAATGTTAATCTACAATAGTGTTGCTCTCTCAGCGGATTAGGTTCCTGTTGGCGGGTAAAGGTAGGGATCAACTGTGAATGCGAAAGATCACTGCTGAAATAAAAGAATAACGAATTTTATCCGTGTTTATCCGGCAGCCTAGAAGCTACAATAAACATCGCTAATGGCCTCGGGGAGTATTAACCTTAATTACTCTAGAGAATTAAGCACATCGATTTTAGACTAAGATTAATGACGATGATAATGACACCGGTGCGATAAACAAACAAGAGGATTAACATAATGACAGTTACTTTGAATAACAATGAATAGTCATTAGGCTGTCCGTTTTCAAGACATTCTTTTTACTATTATAACTTTATTTAATATACTGTAAAGCGAATTCGCTCAAATGTCAATTTAAAGTATATCAGATGAATATTATGAATAATGTTAGTGTTGTCAAGAAATTCAGTCTCGTGAAAACAAATTGTTAAAAAATCCACAATTATATATTAAAATATATTTCTATGCAAAAAAAAAAAAAAATCAAAGACTTTCGATCCTCATTAGTGTAGACGTTCTGAAAGGTGTTCGAAAGTCTTTGTATTTTTTTTACATAGAAATATATCTTAATATATAATTGTGGATTTTTTAACAATATTAGTATTATTATTGTTGTTATTTTTTCAACAAATTCTATTCAAATTTTTTTAGATTCTATGTATACATTGCATTAAAAGCTTGGATAGCTGGCAAAAAGGAGCGTGCAAACTCCGTGCACGCAAACCCATTCATCAACAATTCTGTCAAGGCGATGCCCACATTGGTTAATATACATAAAACATTACCTAGAACCGTTACAAAGATATTATACTTATCTCTACAAGATAATAAACAAATTTTTTTTACAAGCTTTTATACAAACTCATCTTTATTACACACGCAAATCCAAACATTTCATCTACGTAGCTTGGAAGAAAAGCAAACGTCACGCACGCGGAAAAAAAAAAAAATCTCGACGTACGCGCATGCGCATACAGAACCCCAGGACAGTCGACGGGGAATAAGAGATATAGGAACCGGAGTCCTTTTTCTCTCCATTAGTGTCAATCCAACAGATGTTATCTGAGATATCGTCAAAGACCCTGATGATATTTGGGCTTTTGGGACCAGGCGGGGTGAAAGCAAAGGGAGGGTGTAGAGAATGCCAATAGGCCTAAAAATATGATGGAAGACGGCCTCGTGCCATTATGGTGCTAATACAACGGTGGGGGAAGAAGGGGAGATCTATACATTCTCTCCCTATTCTCTATTCTTTTTTTCTTTTTTCTTATTTTCTCATTTTGTCACTCATGAAAAATGCATGAAGGTAAAAGGCAGTCTTATTGGGTTATGAATCTTCCAAGATTGGCTTTTGGTATTTGCCCGTAATTGCCTGCCCTCTCTCTCTCTTCTCTCTCTCTCTCTCTCTCTCTCTCTCGTTTACATGAATTGCCGAGGGCGGAATTTTACAACATGCCTCCTACATTCCATTGCGAACTAAGTTGAATAAAATTGTAGCCTGTTAAGTTATTTTTTTCTTTCTTTTTTTTAGGAATTTAATATCCTTTTTCTCCTAAATTTCCCCCAGAAAATTTCATAACGTTTAAATGCGGTAATTTATCCTTTTTCATCCTTCGTCTATTTCATCTCTCATCTTTTCTTCTCATCCTTCTTCTTCCTCTCCAATTTAGCTCTATGCATGGAGTAAAACCCGTAGTCATATTTCTTGATTTGTTGCGTCAAAAGTCACGTGTTGATCTCTTAATTCCCTACAGAATATTCTAAATCATTTTAATCATTTTAACAATGTAATTTTCTTTTCACAGAATACCCCTCAGAATACCCATTTTGATTACAGAATATTCTAAATAATTTGAATAATTTTAACAAGGTAATTTCCTTGTCTCAGAATACCCCTCAGAATACCCATTTTGATTGCAGAATATTCTAAATAATTTAAATAATTTTAACAAGGTAATTTCCTTGTCTCAAAATACCCCTCAGGATACCCCTTTTGATTACAGAATATTCTAAATCATTTAAATCATTTTAACAATGTAATTTCCTTGTCTCAGAATACCCCTAAGAATACCCAAGATTGGCTTTTGGTATTTGCCCGTAATTGCCTGCCCTCTCTCTCTCTCTCTCTCTCTCTCTCTCTCTCTCGTTTACATGAATTGCCGAGGGCGGAATTTTACAACATGCTCCGCCTACATTCCATTGCGAACTAAGTTGAATAAAATTGTAGCCTGTTAAGTTATTTTTTTCTTTCTTTTTTTTTAGGAATTTAATATCCTTTTTCTCCTAAATCCCCCACCCCAGAAAATTTCATAACGTTTAAATGCGGTAATATCCTTTTTCATCCTTCGTCTATTTCATCTCTCATCTTTTTTCTTCTCATCCTTCTTCTTCCTCTCCAATTTAGCTCTATGCATGGAGTAAAACCGTAGTATATTTCTTGATTTGTTGCGTCAAAAGTCACGGTGGTTGATCTTCTTATTTTTCCCTACAGAAATATTCTAAATCATTTTAATTTTTTTTTTTTTCATTTTAACATGTAATTTTCTTTTCACAGAATACCCCTCAGAATACCCATTTTGATACCCAGAAATACTCAAATAAATTTGAATAATTTTAACAAAGGTAATTTCCTTGTCTAGGAATACCCCTCAGAATACCCATTTTGATTGCAGAATATTCTACCTAATTTAAATAATTTTTAACAAGTAATTTTTCCTTGTCTCAAAATACCCCTCGGATACCCCTTTTGAACAGAAAAATATTCTAAATCATTTTTAAATCATTTTCTAACAATGTAATTTCCCTTGTCTCAGAATAACCCTAAGAATACCCATTTTGATTACAGAATATTTCGAAATCATTTTAAAATGATTTTAACAATGTACTTGTTTCTCTTCACAGAATACCCTAAGATACCATTTTGATTATAGAATATTCTAAATCATTTTAATCATTTTAACAATGTAATTTCCTTGTCTCAGAATACCCATTTTGATCTCCCCACTTACAAAAAAAAAAAAAAAAAAAAAAAAAAAAGGCGACACAATTATGGCACGCGAATCTGTCCAGAGAAAAAATGGTTTGGCTTTTCTTTTCGACTTCTCTCAAGGCGAAAGAAATCTATCAAAGGGTGTTTTTTTTTTTTTTTTTTTTTTTTTTGGTGGTGGGTGAGGGGAGGGGAGGGGAGGGGAGGGGAGGGGAGGGGAGGGGAGGGGAGGGGAGGGAAGAAGAATTGAAAAGAGAGAAATAAAGCGTTGACGTGGGAAACTTGCTGACATTTCACAGAGAAATACAGGAGTCTTTTATTTTTATTTTCTTTTTAAACTTAATTTCTCCCTCGACACGGCAGAGAGAGAGAGGAGGAAGTCAGCAGCCTCGCTTTGTTGTTGCCGCCTTTGGAACTCTGAGTCAGAAAACGGAGCTTTATAAACGGAGAGAGAGAGAGAGAGAGAGAGAGAGAGAGAGAGAGAGAGAGAGAGAGAGAGGAGAGGATTTCTGGAAATTCATATCTCTTCCCCACGACGGATCTCTGTATTTTAGCGATGCAGGGAAAGTCTGAATAATGAACATTATTTGGAGCAACAATTTAATCCCTGAATAGAATCTGGAACGAAAAGGATATAAAAAAGATAAATAAAAACATACGAACGGAACACATGCTAATATTAACGTGATTTGAAAGATAGACAGTGATGTCCATAGCGTAAACATTATTATTATTATTATTATTATTATTATTATTATTATTATTATTATTATTATTATTATTGACATCCTCTGAGAGGCTCTTCCAGAGTCCACCGGTGCAAGGAATAAAGGACCTCTGGAAACTGACAAGTTCGACAGCGAGGCATTTTGATTCGAGGATGCCCCGTGCTCTGAAAATACGATATCTACATTCAAAAACCTCTAAACATTAATTTACTCGTTCAAATATTCAAAGGATGTGCCGTAATGAAGCGAAGAGCTGAATAACAACTAAATCTCCTTATTTGTTTTAACTTTCTCGATTTGTAATGCGAGGCTTCATTTTCGATTGTAAAATAATAATAATGATAATAATAATAATAATAATAATAATAATAATAATAATAATAATAATAATAATAATAATAATAATAATAATAATAATAATAATAATAATAAAATATATTAATTAGGAAGGAGGCCTTCTCTGAGGGCAGTAGCATTGAATATTATAGCAAACTAGCTAATTAATAATAATAATAATAATAATAATAATAATAATAATAATATAATAATAATAATTATTATTATTATTATTATTATTATTATATTATTATTATTATTATTATTATTATTATTATTATTATCATGAGAGATCATGTCTACCATAAAACTTTCATCAATATCGTGATGATTATTTCCTTCTGTTATCCTCTACGAAACCTCAAATATTTAAGACCAGATCACCTTCAGGACAAAATGAAACAGAAAATAATCCATAACATATTTCGCCGTACCATATGTAAATGCCATTCAGTACTTATACTCAACCGTGATATTATTAGCTACCTACCTATCTACCTACCGATGTGATCTCTCACAGGAATATATCAGAATGTTTATGCTACTGGTAAAATGAGAAAAGAGAAATATAATCTGTCTCAACCTTTCCCCTTCGTCGCAAAAACTGGAGGAGTGGGGGTTATTCCGTATGATGATATATGTAGCTACCTCTCAGCATCTGTAAGCTCCTTCTAGGCAATTATCTCAGATTGCGCCACTGAGCGCAGTTAATTAGTATGCACCCTCGTTCTCTGAACAGTAATAAATATGAACAAATACAATTCCAGCCTCTGTGCGTTCGACTTGGAGTATAGAGACCAAGTTTATTACGAACATGGCGCCATTGTTCATCTATCTCTCTATATATCGCCCCGCCCCACCCCCAACGTAGACACATAAAACAATATCTGACTGCAGTCACGATACATTTAACTTGTGTTCCATATACAAGTATATATTATGACCAAAATATATATATATTATTCATAAAGAGAACAATTCTTTAATGACGGCAAACATGCATTTTAAGGTTGGCACTATTTAGGCAGGCTTACATGTTAAGGAAATACACTCGTTATTACAATACAAATAACGTGATAAGAGGGGATTATTATTATTATTATATTATTATTATTATTATTATTATTATTATTATTATTATTATTATTATTATTATTAAAAGTAATGGCTACTTCAGCAGCGTTACACTTGTAGAGATTCTTCTCTATTTTCCGAATATCGGCTTTTTCCGTGCTACTTAAACAGGCTAGTTAGTAGAGCGCCTATAGAGGTCATGATCAAATACAGGGTCAAAATCGGTGTACGTATATTTGAATTTTACAGATAAACTATGATATCATAGTCATTAAAGTCCTTAACCTAAGAGAAACGAAAGCGCTGATGAAGACGACGAAGAGTGAATTGAGGAAAACTGAGGCCCGCAGAAACACACACACAGAAAAAAAAAAGAAAAAAAAACCAAGACGAAGATTAATATCAATGCTTCAGCGATCAATTAAAGCATACATCGTAAAGGTAAGTAGAAAGATGCAATGAGTTAGAAACAAAAGGGAGTTCAGTACAAAGGAGAGATGCAATATGACAATGATGTAAACATCAGCAACAAGATCAGAAGAGAGCTCAATAAATATGGAGGAAATGCAAGGGAAGGACGGGGATTAGGATAATCACTAGGGAGAGCAAAAAGAACAGTAAACAGCGATAAGGTTTAAAGGGGATATACTGCAGATAAGGCGAGGAGGACAACAGAAAACACTCAATAAGAAACCAATGGGTGACATTGATTACGACGGTACTGTTGGGCATAATGATGATGATGGCGATAATGAACATAATGAATATAACGATGATGATGATGATGATGTGATGATGCCAAGTACCTCCTGCAATGCAAGGAAATGCAAACGAGGTGGTACCCTTAAGTGAAAATAAAAAGAGTACCCTAAAAAAAAAAAAAACATCGAAATTAATGGGAAGTGTACTTAAGCAAAAATTCTCTCCCACAGCATCCGGTGGATCCACTCCCCTCCCACCCCCTCCCCCAAATTTTTCCACGCACTAATGCGGTTCTAACGAGTAAATGGCAGACATGGTATGTGCGGCTGTCCCTTAAGCTAGTCCTTGGCTCTACTTAATTTGGGCTCATCTTGATGGCACGATGATATCATTATGACGTCCTACATTTTATTCTTTATGGAGTCTTCCGCTTTCCATTACGGTCTGGTCGTTACCCCATTCTAAATTTCATCTGGCCCTTGAATCCTTTTATCATTTTTAATCTTACTTTAGTGTCTGTGCGTCCGTTTGCTTGGGTTTTCTTCCCCTCGTGTGCAACACTATTTTAAGCAATTTTTGGTTTTCTGTAAAAGCAAGCTATTGTCTGTCTGTCCTTCCGTCCTCACTTGATTTTGCCCGCCCTCTGATCCGAAAAAAAAAACACTAGAGGGCTGCAAATTGTATTTTGATCATCCACCCTCCAATGATCAAACATGCGAAATTGCAACCCTCTAGCTTCAGTAGTTTTGATGTTATTTAGGGTGAAAGTTACCCATGGATCGTGCATCTGCCAGCGCTTTCCGGAGGCACGGGACGCAACCTCACTCGACCGCATCTGGTGAACAATTGGAGAGCTGTCGGTCATAGTTGAAGTTTTTCTAAAGTATTATACGTTGTACTGTAAAGTCGGAATTTTTTACATGTTTTTAATTGCTCTTATTTTTCTTTTATCCTCTTTTTAGAATTACTCTCATTTTTCTTTCATTCTCTTTTTAGAATTACTCTCATTTTCCTTTCATCATAGATTCCTTGAAGTTATGTTCTTCTCATTTTCTTTTCAAATCCGTATTATGTTATCATTTATACTTACTGCTAATCTTCTTTCATTTCTACTGCGGTTTTTTTTAGATTTGTCCTCATCAGTTCTACTAGTTATTCATTTCTAGTTTTAAGCATTCATCGTGTTTGCTTACTGTACTATTTCATTATTTATATACTTTAATTTAATACTTATTACTTGATATTTTTAGCCACTTGTTATTTATCCTACCTGTTAAGTTTTTAATTTTCTAATCTTCTCATTTACCTTAATGTCAGCATTCTCCAAATTGACTTATTGATTTCACACTACTTCTTAGTCTTCTTTTTCTTTTGATTGTCATTCAGAATTCTGTTTTCAATACATTTTACCGATTATCTCTTACTTATTTGCCTTTTTTTTATCATATCTCCAGTCTTAGAGTAATGTCTCAGAATCATCGATTTTTTCATCCTTTTTCTACATTACAGTATATATCTCCAAATTTAACATTACTCGTTTACACAGTTTCTAATCTGCTTACGTTCCCTTGTAATAATCTTCTATTTTGATATCAGCTACTTGTGTGTTCTAGTTTAGTAGTTATTACTCTTGTAATTCTCCCCTGTTCCTTTCCTTCACATTCTTCCCTTTAGCTAAAGTCGTTATGCATTTGTTATGCCCTCTCGTTTTCTTCATACGTATATATCAAATTCCCCCTTGTAATTTTTATTTTCAGTTCACCTTGTTATAATTTTTTCTTGATAATAATTTCCCTTCATTTTACTCTTAAATTGAACTTCTCCTTTCGGGTTAATTTTCTCTACTCACCAAATATTCAGACAGGTGCTACTAATAATGTATATTTCAACACACCTTGATTTAATATATTAACATTCTCTTCACTTTCATTCATTACCTACGTAATAGTATGAAAGACTCAATATCTTCATTCGTAAGTAATAAGAGATTTAAAAAAAACAAGGAAAAATATAAAATAGGACGCCAGCACGACGCGAATGATAATTATATTGAAGTCCAGTGGCAACATTAATGTCAAAAGGTCATTAGCACTTTGATTACTCTGGAGTGGATGTCTGCTGCTGCCAGATATTTACATCTTCTAGATTTAGAGTGGTTAGTTTTGCTAACTTTCTGTTTCCTAATAGTAGTAGTTATGAGTATAGTAGATTCACATCAACCGTGCATTTGATGTCTAGGCCAGTCCCTTACGACGCTCCTGATTGGCTGTTGAAAAGCCAATCACAGGGCTGGAAACTCTCAGTCTCTCTCGAGAATTCACAGGGGTAGGATGTATGTTCCACCTCTCCTGAGAATACGTCTTTCAAAAGTATCCCTCGGGAGATGTGGAACATGCATCCTGCCTATGTGAACCCTCGAGAGAGACTGAAAGTTTCCTTTTTTAATCAGCGGTAACTCTCCTTTCTGTATTTATTACTTCCTCTTACTTCTGCCTAATATACACCATATTCTTTGGAAGCTTGAATTTCAAGTCAAGTCTTTGGAAGCTTGAATTTCAAGTCAAGTCTTTGGAAGCTTGAATTTCAAGTCAAGTCTTTGAAAGCTTGAATTTCAAGTCAAGTCTTTGAAAGCTTGAATTTCAAATCAAGTCTTTGGAAGCTTGAATTTCAAGTCAAGTCTTTGAAAGCTTGAATTTCAAGTCAAGTCTTTGGAAGTTTGAATTTCAAGTCAATGGCCCTTCTATATTTTTAGGCAATCATTTCCACGGCATATCCCAATCCCTCACTTGTGCTGTAGTACATAAGAAGATAATAAGCAGCTTCCTCGGAAGGTAAACCGAAGATGTTTGAGCGGCTCCTTAGATTTTCCGGTTAAACTTTACTTCTTTGTAAAAAAATTTTTTTTTTCTCTCTCTCTATGTATATATATATATATATATATATATATATATATAATATATATATATATATATATATATATATGTATACATATATCTATATATATATATATTATATATGAGAGAGAGAGAGAGAGAGATGAGAGAGAGAGAGAGAGAGAGAGAGAGAGAGAGAGAGAGAATTCTACAACAGCATTCACCTCTCACTTTGCATACGAGAGAGCATCATGAATCACACTGACGGAATTATTGAGGGAAAATAAATGCATATATGTTAACAGTAACACAGAACTCATGCAAATGAGTGCGACCTCTCGCGTGCGCACATTCGCAAAAGCAAAAAAACAAAAACAAAAAAAAAACCAGCGGTCTTGCAAGCGCGCAAGAGCCAAATAAATAAATAAATAAATAAAATTAAAACGCTTACGTAAATGCATATGTAAGTTAGTTCGAAATTCCATGCATACAAACACATCATAAAAAGTCTACGTACAACGATTGCATACCTAAGTAATTTCAACCATGGATGAATAGAGATACGAATAAAGGATGAATAAATATATCTGACGCTCCTTGGCGCACAGTCAGATGGATGTGGCCATTCATTGCATCCATATGCAAAAAAAAAAAAAAAAAAAAAAAACGGTCTCCCATTAATAAAAGTATGTACTTACATCAAAATGATCAAATTGAAAATAAATGCGACATCTCAATCACCTAAGTATGTACGGACTCCTACGAATACATAAACAAAGCCTACAGATCCGACGAATACATAAATAAATTATCTGCGTTTTTGGCTTCAATAAAAACGCAGATAATTTCAACTTCTCTTGAATACAGGTGAATAAATAAGCCCCACCGTGAAATACAAAGACAGAGAAGAATCATCTTCACAGGAATACTTAAGAGGAATAAGTGCGACATTCCAACACAAACGCACCTAAGTAGTACAGCCTCCCATGAATACAAGAGCAAAATAAAGGGCGACCTTTCATGAATACATAGTAGCCGGGAGAATTATGGCCGGCGCTCATTCATCCCCGAAAAATGCGCCAATTTTGGCCCGGGTGAAATACCCCACTCTTCCTACATATTCAAGAAACAGGGAGAGAAGGATCGCAAGCGCAACGATCTTGTCCATTAGGGGGGGGGGGGGGGAGGGGGGGGGGGGGGGGACTTGACTGTGGTGCTGTCTATTGCGAGGAGGAGAGGACGAAAAAGTGAGGGAAGTGGGTAGAGGGGGGGGGAGGATTGCGCTGACACGAAGGAATTTAATTTACGTAGAGCTCAGCAGGTCTTGCACGAATGAGAAGCGACTCGAGAAGGGATATACACTTATTCATTTCCCTTTTACTTTCCCGTTCTCTCATTTTTGATGCCGGATGATATAATAAACGTACAGTAAAATTAACTTGAAATTCATTTTCATCGGACGATGAGACATAATTAACGAGTAATTGTTGCCCTTTAAATAAACTCCAACCTTCCTCTTCGATCTGACTTGAAGGAGCTTCAATACAAAACAGAATAAAGAAACACTTATCGCGATGTAAACACAGTAAATCTCAGCGATAACAAGTTATTGGAAAAAACTAATTAAAACTTTTAGCGAAAAAAGTCTCGGCGATGTCAATTTATTGCAAAAAACAAAAATTATAAAAAAAAAGTCTCAGCGATGACAATTTATTGGAAAAAAATAAAAATTTTAAAAGAAAAAAGTCTAAGCGATGACAAATTACTGAAAAAAAACTAAGAATTTTCAAGAAAAAAGTCTCAGCGATGACAATTTATTGGAAAAAAATAATAACAATTTCTAAAGAAGAAAGTCTCAGTGATGGCAACTTATTGGAAAAAACTAATAGAGATTTTTAAAGAAAAAAGTGTCAGCAATTACAACTTATTTAAAAAAAGAAAAAAAAATTAAACAATAAAGTTTCAGCGACGACAACTTCTTTCAAAAAACTAAAAAAAAAAAATTTAAACAAAAAAGTTTTAGCGATGACAATTTATTTAAAAACTAATAAAATTAAATTAAAAAAGTCTAAGCGACGACAATTAAAAAACACATAAAATTTTAAAATAAAAAGTTCTTAGCGATGACATATAATTATAAAAAAACTAAAAATATAAAAATTAAGACGTTACAGCAATGAGATTTTATTTCAAGAAACTGAAAAAAAATATTCAGTTGCGAAAAATTACAACTTCCGCCATATGCCTGTCGTTGAAAAAAAAATTAAATACAAATAAAGTCTGTATGAGTAAATGATCAAAAGGACATTTGGAAGGAACTACAAACAAATTCTTAATGATGAAAGTGATAAGTCAACTTATGTGATACGTCCTAAGATTTCGTCCAAATGAAAAAAAGTGATTAGGCCAAATAAAAATTTTTTTATGCTCCTCTCTCTCTCTCTCTCTCTCTCTCTCTCTGTCTCTCTCTCTCTCTCTCTCTCAAGAGGACATGGAAGAAGAAGCAGAGGCATTTCGATTCTGGAAGAATATCCTGGACTTTTTACCGATAATTTTTTTATGAGGCCGACGGGGGAGGCAACCTAATGATAGAGGAGGTGACAGAAGCGAAATGAATTGGATCTTGGTCATACGCTCTTTAGCCTCTATTCATTGTCGCTCGAGCTCGTAACCTTAAATTCGATCGCAAATTCCTATGCAATGAGTTTAAAGACTTGTCCTGATACAATATGCATTACTCGTCTCCCTCACCCCCCCCCTCTCTCTCTCTCTCTCTCTCTCTCTCTCTCTCTCTCTCTCTCTCTCTCGTCTCTCTTTCACACACACACATGTGTATATATATATATATATATATATATATATATATATATATATATATATATATATATATATATATATATATATATATATATATGTATACATATATATATATATATATATATATATATATAATACATATGTATACATATATATATATATATATATATATATATATATATATATATATATATACATATATATATATATATATATATATATATATATATATATATATATATATATATATATATATATATATATATATATATATATATATAGTGAAAATTGAAGGCGGTTCTATCAACCAGTACGCATCAGTCGATGCAAGGTGAAGGACAATCCTTAATTCCCATTATATGTACTTTTAATGTCGCGACGTTTCAAGACATAAAAGTCTCATTATCAAGCTAAAAAAAAGATAAAACAAAAGTTAAAATCACAAAGCTGAACTCGATTTAGAATTTCTACAATACTGTCGCCTGAATGATGTGGTGTAGTCCCGAATTTCGTCAAATTCAAAGTATACAAGTCCTCTATATACCAGACTCCTTTTTACCATGATGCCACCACGAAATTGTTGGATATGGAGATTAACCATTGATGCCACCACGAAA
>NC_087205.1:24558711-24566211 GCF_015104395.2 Macrobrachium nipponense | reverse complement strand
ACTATGTGCGCCGTTTCTAGGATCACACTCTTCTGCATGAGTCCTGGAGCTACTTCAGCCTCTAGTTTTTCTAGATTCCTTTTCAGGGATCTTGGGATCGTGCCTAGTGCTCCTATGATTATGGGTACAATTTCCGCTGGCATATCCCTTAGCCTTCTTATTTCTATTTTCAGATCTTGATACTTATCCATTTTTTCCCTTTCTTTCTCTTCAACTCTGGTGTCCCATGGTATTGCGACATCAATGAGTGATACTTTCTTCTTGACTTTGTCAATCAACGTCACGTCTGGTCTATTTGCACGTATCACTCTATCTGTTCTGATACCATAGTCCCAGAGGATCTTTGCCTGATCGTTTTCTATCATTCCCTCAGGTTGGTCGTCGTACCACTTATTACTGCAAGGTAGCTTATGTTTCTTGCACAGGCTCCAGTGGAGGGCTTTTGCCACTGAATCATGCCTCTTTTTGTACTGGTTCTGTGCAAGTGCCGGACATTCCCTTGCTATGTGGTTTATGGTTTCAATTTTCGTATTGCACTTCCTACACATGGGAGAGATGTTATTTCCGTCTATAGCTCTTTGAACATATCTGGTTCTTAGGGCCTGATCTTGTGCCGCTGTTATCATTCCTTCAGTTTCCTTCTTTAGCTCTCCCCTCTGTAGCCATTGCCATGTGTCATCGCTGGCTAGTTCTTTAGTCAGTCTCATGTATTGTCCGTGCATTGGTTTGTTGTGCCAGTCCTCTGTTCTGTTTGTCATTCTCCTGTCTGTATATTTATGGGTCTTCGTCTACTTTTATTAGTCCTTCTTCCCATACACTCTTTAGCCATTCGTCTTCACCGGTTTTCAGATATTGCCCCAGTGCTCTGTTCTCGATGTTGACGCAGTCCCCTATACTTAGTAGTCCTCTCCCTCCTCCCTTCGTGTTATATATAGTCTGTCCGAATTTGCTCTTGGGTGCAGTGCTTTGTGTATTGTCATATGTTTCCTGGTTTTCTGGTCTATGCTGCGGAGTTCTGCCTTCGTCCATTCCACTATTTCTGTGCTGTATCTGATTACTGGCACTGCCCATGTGTTTATGGCTTTTATCATATTTCCGGTGTTGAGTTTTGACTTGAGTACCGCCTTGAGTCTCTGCATATATTCTTTCCTGATCGTGTCCTTCATCTCTTGGTGTTTTATATCCCCTCCTTCCATTATTCTCAGGTATTTGTATCCCGTCTCATCTATGTGTTTGATGTTGTTCCCATCTGGTAGCTTTATCCCTTCAGTTCTCGTTACTTTGCCTTTTTGTATGTTGACTAAGGCGCATTTTTCTATTCCAAACTCCATCCTGATGTCCCCAGATACAATCCTTACAGTCTGGATTAGGGTATCTATTTCCTTGATGCTCTTACCATACAGCTTGATGTCGTCCATGAACATCAGATGGTTGATTCTGTTGCCTCTTCTTGAGTTGGTACCCGGCGTCCATCTTCTGTAGTACTTTTGTCATGGGAATCATGGCTACTACGAAGAGTAGTGGGGACAGTGAGTCGCCCTGGAAGATCCCTCTCCTGATATTAACCTCTGCTAATCTTATTCCAGAGCTTGTAAGTATTGTATTCCAGTTGCACATTGTATTTTTGAGGAAGCTGATATATTATATATTATTATTATATTATTATTATTATTATTATTATTATTATTATTATTATTATATTGAGATATGTGTGTGTATATATACATTGTTACTTGCTGCTGACATTAATATCACTGTTGTTGCTGACACTTAAGTTACTTCTGTTGCTACTTATCCTCAGCTGACACTTTCGTTCCTGTCGTTGCTACTTATCCTCACATATAGGCTAAAAAGGCCATGCAATTATTGGCATTATCCCACTATGAAGGATGAGCAGGTGTGAAAAAAGCGATAAAACGGAACTGTGGTTTGAATGACACATGAACACCATAATGTTGCATATATTCTCTTTACTCATTTCTCCCTTTTCTTGTGCTATTCACGAATTCAGACCAAAGCACAAAGCATTCTCTATTATTCCTAAGAATTCATAGAGGAGCAATCACGTTATTACGTTATTTCTAAATATGATATCGCCCAATGAAACTGTTTTTCACTTGCACCTTTCATTGTCGATGTCAGTCATGATACTGAAATTCTTTTTAAAACTTTTCACCTTTTTTAAACGTTCACTTTTCAAGAGTTATTTTATTTAATATGAACCATGATACCAAAACCTCTTTGTTTGTCTTCGTATTCTGTTTAAAGTTCGAATCATTACAAATACCTTCATTTTTTTATCCATCATACTACTATGCTTCACCTTGGCAATATGCTCACTTTTCAAGAGTTATTTCATATATAATATGAACCATAATACCAAAACCTTTTTGCTCGTCTTCCTATTTTGTTTAAAGTTCGATTCATTATACAAATACCTTCAATTTTTTTCCCATCATACAACCATGCTTTCACCTTGGCAATATGCTCACTTTTCAAGTGTTATTTCATATCTAATATGAACCATAATGCCAAAACCTTTTTGCTCGTATTCCTATTTTGTTTAAAGTTCGATTCATTATACAAATACCTTCAATTTTTTTCCCATCATACTACCATGCTTTCACCTTGGCAATATGCTCACTTTTTAGTTATTTTATTTAAAATATAAACCCTATTAGTTAAACCTCTTTGCTTGTTTTCGTATTTTCTTAAAGATCAAATCATTACAAAAACCTTCAATTTTTTTTCCCTTGTTTAATCCATCATACTGCAAACCCTTTTCAGAAAATAGCATAGTGGCTTTTTTCTGTTTTGGCAGCATGAACCCATTCGTAAAACGACCAATTTTTCTGGGTGACTGCCTTTTGAGGGGTGGGGGGGAAATAGCGGCGAGAATCACGGATTAGGTACTGAGTTCTCGGGGTAGATATAGTACATTCATAGGTGAGGAAGGGTTACGATAGATAGGCTCAAATAAAATGCTGTTGCTCATAAACATATAGTATATATGTAGAATTCACTGGTCATTTTTAGCAGATACATATGTAAACGCAATAGCGACGATGCCCTCCTCTTGACTTCTTAAATTATTCGCGCATTTTTTTTTTTTTTTTTTTTTTTTTTTTTTTTTTTGCGTTTCCTGCTACCGGACATCATAATTTCTTCATATTTCTTGCGCTTGGATTTTAAGCCTTTGTAGTGAGAAGGATATCCAAAAAATGCACGAAGGATTCGAGAAGTTAACAGGGAATATTGGCTATTATACTTATATATATATATATATATATATATATATATATATATATATATATATATATATATATATATCTATATATAAATAGGACGAATACTTATACGAGTATTTCTTTTTTATTCAAAGAAAAAACGAACACTTATATTTATTTACCATTAAAAGAACAAGTACTTAAAAAAGGGTTTTATTTCTCCAAAGGCGATTTATTTCAAAGAACAACATAACTATATTTTTCAGAGTAGTCACCCCTTTCATTCGATATCCGTAACTCAATTGCTCTCTCTCTTCAATGCACAAACCTTTCAGCTTTAACCAATAGCTCTACTTTACGATTTTAAAAGTATTATCCCTAACAATATATATATATATATATATATATATATATATTAAACCTAATGATTACTATACTGCCTGCAAAAAAATATGTCATTTACTATCAAACCGATTGTTCTTTAATGCATTTTTAAATGAGCGAATTATTTTTTATTCTTAAATCCACTGCTGATTATTTAAGTAATATCCCCATTTACCAGTATTGTCAGATTATTTAAATATATCCCTCTTTAACAGTATTATCAGCTTATTTAAATTATAGTATATATCACCCTTTACCAGTATTGTCAGATTATTTAAATAATATATCCCCCTTTACCAGTAATGTCAGATTATTTAAATATATATTTCTCTTTACCAGTATTGTCAGGTTATTTAAATATATCCCCCTTTTACCAGTATTGTCAGATTATTCAAATATATCCCCCTTTACCAGTATTGTCAGATTATTTAAATATATTCCCCTTTACCAGTATTGTCAGATTATTCAAATATATCCCCCTTTACAAGTATTGTCAGATTATCTAAATATATCCCTCTTTACCAGTATTGTCAGATTGTCTAAATATATCCCCCTTTACCTTACCAGTATTGTCTTCAGATTATTTAAATATATCCCTCTTTACCAGTATTGTCAGATTGTCTAAATATATCCCCCTTTACCAGTATTGTTAGATTGTTTAAATATATCTCCCTTTACCAGTATTGTCAGATTATTTAAATATATCCCCCTTTATCAGTACTGTCAGAACCCCTTTACCAGAATTGTCATTTTATTTAAATATATTCCCCTTTATCAGTACTGTCAGATTATTTAAATATATCCCCCTTTACCAGTATTGTCAGAATATTTAAATATATCCCCCTTTACCAGTATTGTCAGATTATTTAAATATATCCCCCTTTTACCAGTATTGTCAGATTATTTAAATATATCCCTCTTTTACCAGTATTGTCAGATTATTTAAATATATTCCCCTTTATCAGTACTGTCAGATTATTTTAATATATCCCCCTTTACCAGTATCGTCAAAGTAAAAACCTCATCAAAAGAATCAGGAAAAAGCGAAAGGTTTTTATCATTATGGAAAAATGCAAAAAAAAAAAAAAACGAAATCTTCTCCAAATTCCAGATGATTTCCCGGACAGAGTCTTTCATTTTATAGGCCATGAGGAAACTTTTCCGCTTTCCTCTTGCACTGCAATGTTCCCGAGTGCTAATAAGGGGATAAATTAAATGTCTTAAGTGAGACTTTCACATTATTCTCGCATCTCTCAGAAATGTCTTTAGATCTCTATCTTCCTCTCTGTAAAAAAATTTATGTATAGCTCGGCATCTTTTTATGAGGCGATATATTTTTTTTTATAACAATCCCTATGGAAAAAGAAACCCACAAAATGCCGAGTATAACTTGTTTACTTGTATTTACACAGTATTTTACTTAGAAGTTATACTCAGTAATTTTGTGGGTTTCTTTTTCCATCTTCAGAAGAAAACTGAAAGAAGTTTTTGTTTGGTTCAATAATACTTATATCGCTTTCCCCAAAAGTTTTTCATTGATTCTCTGATTTATCAATAAAATCGTCTTTGTTCTTAGTCTGCAGGTTTTATTTGGCCTATTGTTGACCATAAGCATGCTCCCGGATGAAATTATTATTCTCATTCTGAATTTCTTTTTGTCTATCTTACCTACGCAATCTTTTCGGAGATGGGTGGGTGGGCGGGGTTACAAAGACCACTTCCCTTCCCCGAAAGTATCAGCTAGAACGCTTCGGCAGAGTTCAGATTAGGCAGATGTCCAGTCCCGAGATCTAATTCCCGAGGTCAGATAGGATGCTGCGTCCGAAGTTATCTTTGGTTGATAAGCGGATTAGGAGGCATCTCGGGCGCATATGCGATCTTTGGATCAGGAACAAACACTCGTTGACCGTACAGATTACAGAAAATTTTGTAACAGCAAATTTTGTCCTGAAATGCGACAGAAAAGAAAAAGCCATCAAAATGTTTCAGTTCGCATATCTACCATTATGACATTTGCAAGAGCTTGATTTAATTAACGAAGTATAAAAACAAGTAAATAATAAAAGCACGAAAACCCTTAAAGCATTTGTCCAAAAAAATAATAATAAAAATTAATAATGAATGAAAATATTGCTTAACTTATTCCGAAATCAAATAACCTTTTTTAAGTATAAGTTTGGAAGCATTAATGCATGAATAAATGCATTTATTATGAGTGTGTGTTCCGGTATGAGAGCATGTGCCTATGTTGCATTTTTTAAGTTTATATGAATTCATTCATCATACTGAATGACCTATTGGGTCCCAGGGCTTAGCTTCAGGTCAGACCTGGTATTTTATGCTAATCCTTCGGACCAGCCCTATGAGAGCTGAGAGTGAGTTCAGTGGGCTAGTTGAACTTATTCGATAATAATAATAATAATAATAATAATAATAATAATAATAATAATAATAATAATAATAATAATAATAATAATAATAATAATAATAATGTGATAGAGACTTTTTCCCTAATAATAATATTAATAATAATAATAATAATAATAATAATAATAATAATAATAATAATAATAATAATAATAATAATAATAATAATAATAATAAAATAATAATAATAAACAGGTTCAATCTCGACATTAAAGATTTTCATCATTCCCAAACAGGTACACGAAACAGAACGCATTAAACTTACTGATACTGGTCTTCAATATTAAAAATGGCGTCAAGCGTAATCAACAGCCAGTCATAATTGATGAAGCCATTCCTGGCAATAACTCCATTACTATTCATTTGGAACGGAAGCGGCAGGGGAGTAATTTGTATATACTAATGGCGTACAACAATGACAATGCAAAAAGTCGTATAAGTAAAAAGAGGCATTTTGCAAACATTTCCTTTACTATTGTAATTTTTTTTTTTTTTTTTTTTTTTTGTCTATCACAGTCTTCGAATTGGAAGATCGCTAACTTGCAGAGCACGTAAATCTAGGAACAAATATTCACAGAGAGAAGGAATCAACAAACAAGGAGAGGTATATTCACAAGCAAATGATCATTCACAAACAGCAAATGATCATTCGCAAACAGCAAATGATCATTCACAAACAAATACAGTGGCCCAGTTTAGGCAACGAGAGCAATGGAGCAAGGACCTTTGAAATAGAATTACAGGGCCTCTTTACATTAGGAGCATCAACTTCGATAACACTTTAGACAAACCGTTCGGCATTTTTGGAAGTTTAAGGAGAGAGAGAGAGAGCGAGAGAGAGAGAGAGAGAGAGAGAGAGAGAGAGAATATATTATACTGCAGTCGTGCACATTTGCGATGGTAGATACGCATTGAAAAGTGGAGAGAGAGAGAGAGAGAGAGAGAGAGAGAGAGAGAGAGAGAAAGTCAATAACGTAAATCTGTTCAGAAGTCTTACGAACAACTTGAAAGCGACCATCCATCCACATTTTAAAGAGAAGTGTCCACTGCAATTCCTCTCATAATGCCCCAAAACTCCCTTTCTCTTTCACGCTCTTCAAGTTTATTCCTTCTGCATCCTCTTCGTTGTGGCGTCGCTTTTGTAGCGTTTCAATCAAGGGGGGCTAATCCACTTAACTTCCTTCATTCAGAAACTCTTTTTCGGGGATTACAAATCCTTTTGCCATCAATTCACCCGAAGTCGTTTCATCTGCCAGATCTTTATACGTCTCCGGTTCACACCGCACTTCCTCGTCACAGGAGGATGATGGACATCCCGTGGCGACCCCTCCAGCATCATTAGAGAGATTATTATCATCATCGTCTCGCTCTCCCCTCACTCATTTATACTCGGCATCATTTTACGCCGAAAAACGCGCCTGTAAATAAAGACGCCCGGATAAAGGACACTCAGATTAGCTGA
>NC_087205.1:24546211-24556211 GCF_015104395.2 Macrobrachium nipponense | reverse complement strand
AAATAAAATCCTTTAGGAATATATTAATGTATAATATTGGGCTCTAATGGATTTATTAGGTGCCCTGGAGATACTTTAACTGTTCAAATGCAAAAGCGTGAGTCTTTCTTGTCCTACATTTTTGCCAGCTACGGACCGCTTTTCACACACAACCCAATTCCAGACAATTCCCTAGGCACGAACTGAAGTGGCCAGGTTCAGGCGCCCTAAACGCAAACGACTTGAGTTTAACGGGTACGTCATCCAGCAGGGCGGGCCATGTACGTTCCCTGGAGATCCTTCTGTTTACGCCTCAGCCTACGCCAAGCAAAGATGTTGACGGCGATAACCAATATGGCCCGTCCACGCTGAACACGGCTTAGGCAGAATGTAGTAGCGAAGCTGTTCTCCACCTGCATAAGTCGATGACGCGTGGGTCATCTCAGCAGTTTGCGTCAGACGATGAGCTACTCGCGCGTTGTATGGGAGAGGTAGTGATGGGATGATTGTGGTAGCCCCGTGTAGTTCGCGAATACGCCTTCTCACTATTATCGTGTTGACCCCTCTTGACGGTATAGTTTGTAAAGATGTCCGTAAAAAACCCAAAAAAAAAACCATCGGCTGCTACGAAGATAGGGGCATGGGCGGTGGATGTGTCCGGACACACGACGTCGAATCCGGCCTTATCATAACGGATCCAGGAACCATTATTCATCCTGTAATTGAATTTATTACCGTAAAAGGGATAAAGTTTCCCCAGACAACCTTCGCTTGTATGAGAGAGAGAGCCGTTTTAGCACTATGTCTAACTCACATGAATCCGTTGATATAGGATAGAATTCAAAAGAGTCAGCTGTACAAAATTTTTATTATTCATGGCTTCTGAACAATGAGTGAGTTTATCTAAGTCTTTAATGACTGTAAATGATTTTCTTATCAGAAGAAAATCAGTACATGCCCCGTTAAATTGGATATTACTGGATTTGAGTTATTCGTCATAAAAGTAGGAAACGGTGCTATTTTGTATGATTGCCAGCATCGGAAGAATCAAAAGGAAATCGTGACCATAATGCTATAATTTCTTCAACGCTGACTGATATTAGGCTATTTATAATAGAATTCTACTTTATGGGCATCCAATAAAAGGAATATAACCTAGCTTCTCCCGTCGTTTTTCTAAAGTTAACGTCAGATCTTTAATAGGCATGAGGTAGAGGTGGGGGAGGATAAACACCCACCCTTTGTTGCTAACGTAATTGCTCTCTACGTAATCTTTTGACTTTTCAATAAAATGTGATATTTTCACACGGATATGATCTATTTTCGAACTATAGTAAGCTAAAGTAGCCAGCAAAATGTTGCAACTTCCATGACCTGATCGATATTATTTGAATGTTCATTAACGATATTCCATTATTTGATTGATCGAAGATAACTGGCTGCGAAGTTCTGATAAGGCCAGTTCCGTTTTTGTGTTGCAAAAACTCAATTCTTTTATTTTGATTATTTATCTTGAGGCGATTTGAGATTCCTAAGCCTAGATTCGCAACTGATCCTAAGATGTTTAGTGTCCAGCTAGAATAATCGGCGGGTTGCGGCGTTCAAGAGTATTGTGCCGCACAGACCACATCAGCAGGTCACGAGCGAGTTCTTCTGCCTCGGCGGTTTTATTTTGTATGTCATAAGACAACATTTCCGCGACGCTTAGCGTTTGAGCTAGTGAAATCTCTGAGTTAGCATGAAAATTACGTTCATGCATTTCCTTAAGGGAAATACCAAACCTCATCAGGTCATTCTTTAAGTTAAGGACGTCATCTTCAGGTAAGAAAATAGCATGCTATCTACTTCGATAACAATATTACTTGACACGATGAATGCATCATCGATTCTCTCGATAATCGAGCCATGATTAAATTCTATGTCTTTAGTCCTAGCGCTTCTTTCCATACAACAAAGATGTCTGAATACACAATATCACTCCTAACAATAACAGATTCATTTTTGAAAACCTGCAATGAGTAAAACAGATGTCAATAACTCGCGTAAAAGAATAGGTTTACATACAATATGATTAATAGATATATATATATAAAAAATTTATTATACAAGTTTCATAAAATAAACAAACCATTTTTTCCCTCACTCATCTACCTTTCTTTAGATTCTGATATGTGCCAATGGGACTATTCTCACATCAGTGGGTTTGGATACATTTTGAACCCTAACTCTATTGGCCGTTAAATTTTGTTCTAAAATGTTTAAACGGGCCTTCAAACTTAGGTGTCAGTTTATAATTTTAAACCTTTACGCACGTATACTTGTTATGTATACCTGATCGCCCACGGCATATGTTCTAGTTGGCTTAGCTATTTTATCATGATTTTTTTTTCATTATGATCTGTGCTTCTTCTAAAATTCTTACGAATTATATTATATCGACTTATGCTTGCATCCATAACATCCTTTAGAGGATTTGATAAATTAGTTGTAGCTTTAAGATGTGAAAATGCGCCGGTTCGGGCCGGGATACCGTACAGTGCCTCGTGCGGTGTCATTTTAATAGACACGTGATACGAGTGATTAAGTGTGCTTAGTACCGCAGGTATGGCAATGTCCAGTTGGGATCTGCCCCCCCTAGGGTGACCCTTAAAAATAAAATTGTTTTAAACCTTACGATTTGCCCTTTCCACTAGCCCATTAGACTCTGGGTGATAGATCATGGTATTGATTTTTCTTTATACTAAGGAATTCGCACAAGGAGTTAAGGAAATGATTATTGAACTCCCGCCCGAGTCTGAGATAATGATGTGTGGAATTCCATGTTTACAAATGTAGCACTCGTAAAACTTCCTAGCGCACTCGACCGCGGGTTTTTTGTTTTAAGCGCTATAAGTTCTGTATATCGAGTCAAAGCGTCTATAATTACTAGGAGGTGCTTATTTCCTCTGTCTGACTCGTAAATCCTGTTAATAAATCTAAATGTACTCTTTCAAAGGGTTGATTTGGCACGGGGTAAGCCCCTAGGCTGACAGGTGTCTTCGTGTGCCCTTTGTATTCTTGACAAGTGCGACAATTTGCTATGTGCTTTTTTATATCTCTAAGCATCGTATATGCCAATAAAATAAGGATTTGGCTTTCTGTGACATCAAGGTATAACCCGGGTGTCCGTGCAGTGGATTTTTTCATGCAACCACTTTAAAGACAGTGGGTATGAGTGAGATAGGCACCACCACCTGGTTGTTATTCAACTGCGGTGTGTTGCGGGTTTTTCCTCGTCACGGATCTACACAGGATATTTTCCTGTAGGATATAATTTCGCTGCTTATATTCTTTAAGGTATTCTTTTTCCTTCGGATTTCCGTTTACGCAATGATGATTTTTTCTATTTGCGGATCTTTTCTTTGGTTCCGTCTGTAATAGTTCAGCACTCCAGCCCAGATCTTCCTGTTCGATATAGTTTTAACAACGGGCATGGAGGTTGAGATATCTATTAATTCAGCTAATGGCTCGGTACAAGATGAAGAGGGGTTGCGTGATAATGCGTCAGCAATGATATTTGCTTTCCCAGGTAAATACCCGATCCTCCGCGCCAAAGTCTGAATGATCATGTGCACCGAGTTCGCTTGGGGCTGTGACTAAAGCCTTTTAAAGAAGTCGTTAGGGGCTTATGATCAGTGAGAACCTTGACGGGATAACCGTAGATTATGAATTTAAAGTGCACGAGTGAATTAACAATAGGCGAGCCCTTCCTTGTCTATTACCGCAATATTTTACTTTCGGAAGGTCTCAGTTTTACGTGAATAAAAAGCTATAGGGAAAAAACTGTCTATCATATTGTTGAAGCAATACCCCACCTACTCCTAGGTCTGAGGCGTCTGTTGCTATGAAAATTCCTTACCGAAGTCAGGAAATTTCAAGATAGGAGAACTACACAGTTCATCTTTCAATTTATCGAACGCCTGTTGATGAATTTCAGACCATACGAAATCTACGCCCTTTTTTATAAGATCGGTTTAGGGGAGCGGCTATGATTGAGTAGTTGCGGATGAAGCGGCGATAGTAACCGCTGCATCCTAAAAATTGCTGTATTCCCTTGACGTTAGTAGGTATCGGAAAATTACGGATATAGCCGACACCTTATCGTGGACGACTTTAAGACCTTCACTAGAAACCGTGAAACCTAGATAGACTAGTTCTGGTTTAAAAAATTCACACTTACTTATCTTTACCCTTAAATTATGCTGCCTTAACTTTGTAACACTAACTCCAATTTACGTAAATGTTCTTCTAATGTTGTTGGAAAAGATTACTAAGTCATCCATGTAGGCATGTAGGATATCTCCCAACAAGTCTCCAAACACGACGTTTATCATACGAGTAAAAGTTATAGGAGCACAACGTAAACCAAAAGGCATACGCAAAAATTCATAATGTCCCCTGGCTGTGCTGAAGGCAGTGTATGGGATACTCTCTTGTTCCATCGGAATCTGATGAAATCCTTTTAGTAAGTCTAGGCTTGTGAAATATTTATTCTGGCCTAGTAAAGATAGGATATCATCGGTACATGGTACTGGGAATCTGTCAGGGATTGTTTCTTCGTTTAAACGACGAAAATCTACGCATATCGCCAAGTTCGATCTTTTTTTCGGTACTATATTAACGGAAAATTATAAGGGCTGTTTGATTTCCTAATGAACTCCTTCCTTTAACATTTTACCTACTTCCTCTGTTATCTCATTCTGAAATTTCATAGGAAGTCGGTTACGAAGGTACATAGATTACTTTCTGTTTGTCCTTGAGCCTGATTTGATGCTCGATGACATCCGTTTTTCCTAAGGTTCCATCCGTAGTGGAAAAAACATCATGATATTTAGTTAACAGATTCAACATTTCTGCTGAATTTCTTCTTCTTGAATGTCCTTATTGATTTTGTTCTTTATAGATTGCAAAGGGTTTCATCCGCGACTGATTGAGCGTGATTTAATCTCAGCTACGGTAAGAAATGCGATGTTTATAAACTTCGGCATCCAAGATATGTTGATTTTTGTGGATTACTAAAGTGGTATTCAAATGATTACAGACTTCGATATTACATTGTTGTTGTGAGCCGACTGTATAAACGGCTTGTGTGACGGATAATCCGTGTGTTTTCAGAGTTTCGGAAAGGATTAATGTTTCAGATCCTGGCAAGGTTCTTTTTACACGCACTAATATATTGAAGTTACGTTAGGCTCGAGAGTTTGCGTGCAAGCTGATATTACGGGTTGGTGCGAGAGTTCTGTTGGGTTGCCTGTATTATTTCTTGGTTCATGAGACAGGTGATTGGTTCCGTAATGTAAGTGACAACTCTGCCTGTCTCTTTATTATCTAAAACTGATTTTAGGGTATTAGAAGACCTATAGAATTTCCCTTTGATATACACGCCGTGTTTTGCAGGTGCTGAATAATATTTTGAGTGCCCATAGACGGGTATCCGATAATTACTGCGGGATACATATTAAGTTTTGTACAACTACAAAGGTATCGGCTAACGTGCGCTTGACCGACCTTGTACTGTACATGAGTTACGCCCACAACATTTAATTCATTAGTTCCCAATGCCTGAGAGCCTTATTCCGGACTTTTCTATAGGGAAATTTGAAAAGAGTAAATGATGAGTCCTTAAATCCATTATATTACGTGGACTACCAGAATCAAAGAACAAAGTGAATGACTTATGGTCCAAATTTACTGCATGTAAGGTTGGTCGCAACTCGTTTTGACTAATAATTGCATGAATTTGTTGCAAATCTACGGGAACCTGCACAGATTTTTTTGATTCTTCGGCCGTGTGTTTCATAGGAAAATCAATTGTCTCACAATGATCTGATAATGATTAAACTGATTATTGATACAAAAGATGTTGATATTGATGACCCAACATCGCCCTCTCCCCCCTTGGAGTGAACTACGTGGTATTTGTTTTGTTTATCACACCCTGAAAATTCGCTTGCCCTTGCGAGTTCTGGCTAGACGGCCCAGGAACAGAGGTACCTGAAGCACGATTTGTTTGTTTCTGCTGTTGTGCAGAATTTCCGTTTGGTTGTTTCTTCTTGATAGTAGCTGGAGGACCCTTCTTTTTATTTGCACTAGCAACTGGTTGCGTGTTTGTAGCATTTTGCTGTTGATTCCTCGAGTTAGCAACGGTTATATGAATGAGTTGAACTATTGTGTATTGAACAAAAACGCGTCCGACAGTCTGAAATCATGTGACCTGGTCGTTTACAGTTATAACAAACCATCCCTGCAACTTGATTATTATTATGTACCACATTTACTTGTTGTGGCTTGTTCTCATTTTTTGCAAAAAACTTGAATGAGCGAAGGATCCAGGTCGGTACATTTAGACATGTGTTTTTTGATTTGTTTATACACATCTAAATTCCGTACTGTCGGGCTGCAATTTTTTAATTTTTTATCAAAACACCGTACTAACGCTTCAGGCAACATTACAGTGATAGACGTAAGGTAGATCAAACGGATAAAATCTTTCACTTTGATTTTAGCACCCGCAACCCACCCGGAGTTACTTAAACTATCCTGATATTCATTTAACCGGTCGGCAATTAGCGCCGCCCGCTCGACAACATTGAGCTGAGTCATGGAGGCTTGGTTAAGGATATTTCTCAATGCCAATACTACATCTAAAGCCTCTTCACCCCCATACACGGCACGTAATCTAATTTTGAACTCGTCCCATGTAAGCGCTTCTTGGAAAGAAACCCCCCTTAGATACGCACTTGCGTCGCCTTTCGCAAAGTCAACGAAGCTCTTGGCCTCCTGTAATTGTACTGCTGGGTCTGTGATGCTTTTTGCATTTAAATGAGCGTCTACAGATGAGATCCATGCCTCAACATTTTGAGGCAGGAACCCATTGACCCGACCTTGAAAAGGGACAATCGCTGACCTCGCGCTAACGAGAGTCACCACGTTGGGGTTGCCAGCCGGAGTAGTTGCCATTTCGGCTTTCACTTTTTTTCTTATCACTTCTATTCCTTGCAATCCTATCAAAATATCTATAAGAGTACACTCGACCATACGTAAACGCATAAGCAATGTACTGTATAAGTGTGTTATAATAATAGGAAAAATCCCCCAAAAAAGATACAAAAATACAGATAATATGATAAAATATTATACGGAGAATTCCTGCAAGAAATGGTTAATGACAACTAGAAAAGAAAAAATAATTAATCTGCGGGCGAGAACCTCGTAGTTGAAGATAGGATCTGTAATGAAGGAAGATTAATATGGCGAACAACTCACCCCCAGAATACTGGACGATCGACTCTTGATGAACAACACTTCACTGAGGAAAAGACCTGAATAGATAAAAATGGTACTTAGCTCCAGATTATATTGCGAAGGATTGTTGACATGGGATGACGTCTCGCGTCGGAAGTCGTGATGACGTCACGGTCTTCTCTCGGTGCACGATGCTCTGGGAAGTCCAAGATTGATGACGTCACAGCCTCCGTCCTTGCACTACTGCGTATAGCTGTCCACTCTGCGTCCTTGCTCGTGAACGGGTGATGTTCCCTGTGTTTGTTTTCTTCTTTCCGTTGATGTTCAATGCTGCTCTCGTCCGGTGTAGATTCTCGAAGATAAGTGACAACAGTTGCTCAAACGTCAGTGTTAATGCTTGTATTCCTCTCGATGAAGGACATAGTTGCGTCTTCATAAACTGTTGCGTTGATTGAAGATCCGTTTCCTCTGTTTCGTTTGATGTTGAAGGTGGAAGTTAGTTCTTGTAGACCTTCGGTCGGCTGATATGGGTCTTGTTAATTATGTTCTTCGTTTATACGCTGCCACCACTTCTTATGTCTTATCGCTTGGCGATAGACTTTTTGTTCTTTCCTTACGACTGTCATTCGTAAGTAATGTTTGGTTCCTCTCATCTCCCTTGGATATCTTAGTAGAGAGGTTCTTTCTTGACTAGAGGAGATGATTCAAACAGGCTAGTTGAACAAGTTAACAACTTTATTCTGTAACTCCATACTAGGAGATGCAGCTCGGTCGGACGACCGATATGTTTGATAGTTGGCGTGGAACTGCCATTCTAAAGCATCGCGTCGATAGCGGAACATTAGCTATCTCAGCAATTCATATAAAAAAAACACATACGTAGTTTGCCGGCTCGGAAGTTACAAGTTTCCGGCGTAGTTAACAGGTCAACCTCTTCCCATGGAAGTTTGTTGTGCAAAAGTTATCATAAACATAAAAAATGTTGACAAAGCTTAGAGCTAGATCAGGCTACTGCAGACAGCGCATAGCGTAATCTAGGTCTGCTTTGGTCACGTAAAACCTCCTAATGCCATGACCCCAGGTCACTGGTTTATATATTAATGTAATTCTTACATATATATATATATATATATATATATATATAGGATATATATATATATATATATATAAATATATATATATATATATATATATATATATATATATATATATATATATATATATATATATATAATATATATATATATATATATATATATATATATATATATATATATATATATATATATATATATATATATATATATATATATATATATATATATATATATATATATATATATATATATATATATATATGTATATGTGTGTGTGTGCGTGTATTTGTTTAACCACTAATAAGTGTTTGTGTACGATAAACCTAGCATGAAAGTAAAAGCATGCATCAAAATTCTAAAAAATGAATAATTCCTAAAATAATTGCCTAATCTACGTATATCCCGTTTACCGAATGCAAAACAATTTAAATGCATTTATATCTCTTCAATATTTCAAAATGTTGCCGCCAATGTTCCTTCGCTCGTGAACTAAATAATTACATTATGGATACGCAACAACATATTACACCAAGTTCGTGGATACTCGTCGGAAATGATATTGAAAATTCACGAAACATGAACATTGCGAAACAACGATTACATGGTAAAGAAAGCATCAGATAAGTCGTCAATGGAATAATGATGATTTCATAACGCATTTCAAATCCCTGTGCGCCAGATCTCCTTTAATACTTGTGACATTTTTTTAAGTATATCACTTGCTTGACAAGATAAATATTTCAGACATCTTCGTAATCTTTTGCATTAACTCATGTTTAAGAAATATATTATTTTGCATTAACTCATTTTTAAAGACTATATAATTTTGAATAACGCATTTTAAAGGAATATATTATTTTGCATTAACTCATTTTTAAGGAATATATCATTTTGCATGAACTCATTTATAAGGAACATATTACTTTATGACATTAGAAAGATATTAAGTTTTTGACTAATCCCCATTAGTAACCAGAGGGTTCAATATTTGAGATGGTTCCTCCCAATTGGTAATCAGAAGGTTCAATACCTAAGATGGTTCCTCTCCATTAGTAATCAGAGGGTTCATTACCTGAGATGGTTCCTCCCCATTAGTAATCAGAGGGTTCAATATTTGAGATGGTTCCTCCCCATTAGTAATCAGAGGGTTCAATATTTGAGATGGTTCCTCCCCATTAGTAACCAGAAGGTTCAATATTTGAGATGGTTCCTCCCCATTAGTAACCAGAAAGTTCAATATTTGAGATGGTTCCTGCCCATTAGTAATCAGAGGATTCATTACCTGAGATGGTTCCTCCCCATTAGTAATCAGAGGGTTCAATATTTGAGATGGTTCCTCCCCATTAGTAATCAGATAGTTCAATACCTGAGATGGTCCCTCCCCATTAGTAACCAGAGGCTTCAATACTGTCACTAAAATAGAAATGGCGAGAAAATTAAACGCTGGAAAATGTGAGATCTGTGGCCTTTCCGGTCACGTTCATTATCATACCAAATGGTATGCCATTTTGTCCGCTGAACGGTTTAATGAACAATTACTCGTTTTCGGCTATTTTTCTTTTTCTTATTGGTTTTTGTTATCTGTGCCCTTTTTTCTTCGTAGCTTAATTACTACTTGTAATAATTGGGTACAGTTTAAT
>NC_087205.1:24538711-24541211 GCF_015104395.2 Macrobrachium nipponense | reverse complement strand
ATGATAACAGTGGCACAAGATCAGGCCCTAAGAACCAGATATGTTCAAAGAACGATAGACGGAAATAACATCTCTCCATATGTAGGAATGCAATACGAAAAATGAAACCATAAACCACATAGCAAGTGAATGCCCGGCACTTGCACAGAACCAGTACAAAAAGAGGCATGATTCAGTGGCAAAAGCCCTCCACTGGAGCCTGTGCAAGAAACATCAGCTACCTTGCAGTAATAAGTGGTACAAGCACCAACCTGAAGGAGTGATAGAAAAACGATCAGGCAAAGATCCTCTGGGGACTATGGTATCAGAACGGATAAGGTGATACGTGCAAACAGACCAGACGTGACGTTGATTGACAAAGTCAAGAAGAAAGTATCACTCATTGATGTCGCAATACCATGGGACACCAGAGTTTTGAAGAGAAAAGAGAGGGAAAAAAATGGATAAGTATCAAGATCTGAAAATAGAAATAAGAAGGATATGGGATATGCCAGTGGAAATCGTACCCATAATCATAGGAGCACTAGGCACGATCCCAAGATCCCTGAAAAGGAATCTAGAAAAACTAGAGGCTGAAATAGCTCCAGGACTCATGCAGAAGAGTGTGTTCCTAGAAACGGCACACATAGTAAGAAAAGTGATGGACTCCTAAGGAGGCAGGATGCAACCCGGAACCCCACACTATAAATACCACCCAGTCGAATTGGAGGACTGTGATGGAGCAAAAAAAAAAAAAAAAGAAAAAAAAAATAATAATAATAATCATAATAATAGGGGTTTATCAAAACATATTTTAACGTTTATTCACTTGACTGTATTTACAATAAGAAAGAAAATAATGGACATCATTTTGGTAAAGCTATATCCAAAATAGTAAGACATATACACGACTATAAATATATACACCATTCTCTCAGAAACATTAAAAGTTCTTTTGGAAGAGAAATAATAAATCGAAATAATACAAATAAATGGAAATAGTTTGCCACACAACAAGGGACGTTGGACTATGCTTCGTAATGAAAATGTATGAAGGCGTTTATCACAAAATAATGTTCGCGTCTCTACTTTAGTTGTACATTAATCACCTGGATGATCTCGGCTCTCAAGGAGAAGACTCCCTTTTATTGCACTAGGAGAGAGAGAGAGAGAGAGAGAGAGAGGGGTTAACAATTACATATTATATTATCATACAAAAAGTAACAAGGAGATATAGATATACACAAAAATAAACAGATCAAATGAGAACGCTCAGGTTAAACGGACTCATATGAAAGGTTATACCATGAAGACTTCCTTCACCGTAGTATTAAAAGTTGGAAACAATATACCGCATTCTTATTAATGAAAACATAAAACTGATATTGCAATTAAGCAACTTAGTCAGGTTTCAAAAGGCTACAATGAATTCAATAAAGAATTTAGGCCATGGGCCAAGCACTGGGACCTATGAGGTCTTTCAGCGCTGAAACGGAAATTGACAGCAAAAGGTCTGAAAAGTGTAACAGGACGAAAACCTCAAAGGAGTTGCACTATGAATCAATTGTTTAGTTGAGGGTGGAAAGTAAAATGGAAAGAAAGAGATTATGAAAAGAGGTACAGAAAAGGGAAGGAACGCTGTACACACACACACACACACACACACACACACACATATATATATATATATATATATATATATATATATATATATATATATATATATATATATATATATATATATATATATATATATATATATAGTATATATTATATATATATATATATATATATATATATATATATATATGTATATGTGTCTCTACATATGTATGAATATAGAGACAAAACAGAGAGGGACAAAACGAAGTAGAAAATGATAGATACAGAGGAAACGAAGAGAGAGAGAGAGAGAGAGAGAGAGAGAGAGAAGAAATAACTTTCGATCGAAGAGACAGAGGATCAGAAAACAAGGCGAAACCCGTGACTCATCGCATCCTCATTATTACAGGTTCCGGCGGACTCCTCAGCCTCGAGAGTATCGTCAATATTCATTTATCTTGTGCGAGACCCTCCTCTTATCCCGTTAATGATATACTAGATAAGGGAACCGCCACCTCTCCTCTCCCCTTTCCCCAAAATGCTCGTTTTAGGCCTATAGGTGCGTTTGTTTCTTCCGCGTATCTTAATCTATATATTCCGGGTCTCGTTATGAACAGAGGTCTTTTATTTTTTTATTTTACAGATTTTTTGCTTTATTAAAATGCACCGGACATAAGAAAGCAAAACACCAATTACCGATACCATGGTGAATAGACTGTGCTTGGAGGAAAGCTAGATGGTTAAGTGCACAATGACAATGATGCAGACTATTAGCCTACAAGGCTCAAGTATGAAAAGGGGTAAAGACGTAGTCTGTTTTCCCTTATTAGGAAATTATTGTCAGTAGCTTTTAAAGGTGAATGTGAATGAAACAGAGGTGTTGCTGAGCAGTAGGGAAGATACAGACAGAATAGTAATA
>NC_087205.1:24531211-24533711 GCF_015104395.2 Macrobrachium nipponense | reverse complement strand
TTATCTTAATGGTGAACGATATATTATTATCATTTTTATTATTGTTATAAAACCCCTTAACCTAACAAAGCAAGTTTCCTTCGAATAAAATTCTCGTATAAAGAACTCAAGACCCAAGAAAGGAGAGGAAAACAAATAAACAAATAATTACACAAATAAATAAATAAATAAATAAACAAATAAATAAATAAATAATTAAATGCAAAGCAACACTCAAATAAAATGGCAATTAAGAAAACAGCTTCAGAGAAACGATTTATTTTTTATTTTTTTTTTACAATCATCAAAAGTAAGTGTCTTTCAGAATGTGGCATTCACTGGCATCCTCTGTCAATCCTGCATTCTTTAATTTATATCTTTTTGGGAAAGTGATCAGTAACATATCTTATCCAAACAACTTCCTCATTGTCGTGGAAGAATTATATTTCAGTCATCCAAAAGGGTCGCTTTTTCAATCGCGAATGAAACTGAAAATAAATGCATTTACAATCATTCACTTACTCGAAAGCTGGGGTTAATATGAATATCGGGATTAATAGAGATCAATATTGACGGATTTAAGCCACTTCGATTGTTATCACAGCACGCGTTAGTGAATTTTTATACCGTATGTATGGCAAAAGTAGGGAAGTGGAAATTTATTTATATATATATATATATATATATATATATATATATATATATATATATATATATATATATATATAACAGGAGATCTTGGAAAATTGGACCTAAATGGAAAATAATAATAACGTTGATAGTAAAATAAATTAAGAATAAATGCTATAGATAAAAGTGATGACAATAAACATTTTCTAGCACTATTTTCATTATGTGGAAAAAAAAAAGGTTGTGAAGCAAAGATGGCAAAATGTCCAAGTAAATAAATGTAGGAAACAAGACTATGTCTGGATGTGCCAACACGCAAAGCCATTTATGACCACATAGGAGAGGGAGGTTTCGTCACCCGCCCCCCCCCCCCACACAAAAAAAAAAAAATATAAAAGCATGGAGCTTCCTAATGGCCTGTTTGTACTTAGATAAAGGACCCTAGCCAACTTGACAAATGGCTCTTCGGCTTTAGTACTTAGGAAATATAGAAAGAAATATATGTGCGTGTTTATATATATTATATATATATATATATATATATATATATATATATATATATATATATATATTTATATTATCTATATATATATATTATATATATATAGATATATTATATATATTATATAATATATATATATATATATATAATATATTATATATCATATTATATATATATTATAGATTTATATATATATTATATATAGATATGACTTAAAATTTAGCTCGGAGATAATAATGTCGTTTTATTTCGATTTTCGTAACTGACAAAAAAATTTTTCTTCATTCTTTCCTTGTACGAGCTAAACGACTGCTTTATCTGTGAAATCTCATCTTTCTAACAAGTATTTTTTCTTTCCTTTGTTTTATTCCTTAACGATTTACCCTCACCAACGCACACCTGATGAGTGCTAGTTACGAACGATTCTGCTACGCAAAAATTGGTCAGAATTGAATCAACGAAAACAAAAGAAAAACTGCCTGCGGCTGACAACGACGGAAAGAGACGAGAAATAAATCCGGAGGGGTGAGAATTGCTCGGGTATAATCTATTTAATAGACCTCCCGATTTTTCTTAGTAATGAAGGGCAAGTTAAGCCTGAATGGATTGAAACGAGACATCCGATAAAAATAAATGAGTTTTATTTGTGAATGCTGGTGATATATATATATATATATATATATATATATATATATATATATATATATATATATATATATATATATCACATGACTATACCCTGTCTTGTCATAGCCCACACACGCATACTGAGAGAGAGAGAGAGAGAGAGAGAGAGAGAGAGAAATTCGTCCTTAGAATGAAATGTTCGAGCCTAAAAGTTGGTTTCTTTAACCAGCTGCAATTAATGGCTTATGAATAAATAAGCGGAGGGGACCAGCTCGGAATAGAATTATTCAGATTCATAAATAATATTCTTTTTTCTATCTGGACCCCACTGAGTAGCTGTATCACAATTTACAGCTTTAAGGTCATGGCTGATGTCCCATGTGAAACTGGGCTTAATTTAAGGTCATGCTCGGTGTCTCATATGGACCATTGCCTCAAGTTAAGTATATCTTAGTTTAACCAGACCACTGAGTTGATTAACAGCTCTCCTAGGAACCAATTGGTCAGCTAGCAACGGGACCTACAGCTTAATTGTGGGATCAGAACCACATTATATCGAGATGAATTTCTATCACGAGAAATACAATCCTCTGATTCCACGTTGGCCGCGCCGAGAATCGAACTTCGGTCCACCGGATGGGTAGCCAAGCGCGAAAACCACTCGTCCAACGAGGAACTAATGCCACAAGACACCAGCGGCCAGATTTCGATGTAAGTTTCAATAACGATTCCGGTTGTGGGTCTGAACACGACTTAGTATTA
>NC_087205.1:24523711-24526211 GCF_015104395.2 Macrobrachium nipponense | reverse complement strand
GATCGCATTTATATCAGAAACTTTTGAAATGAAAAAGTTTAAAAACCTGGATCGGTTTTACATCAGAAACATAAACAAACATATATCCAAACCTCATCGTGTCAATAAACATATTTTTTGAGTTTGTGTATATATGCAATACTCCATAAGAAACTATTTTTCTATTCCTTTCTAACATAAACGAATCCGGCTCTCAATATTTTAACGTCTACTTACATATGAAAATATTTTTTTTTTTTTTTTTTTTTTTTGCATTTGAACGCATTTGGAAACTGCACTCCCTCCGTCTTAGTTTCTCTGTTTTGTGCATATTTGCTTGTGGTACTTGAAGGCAAACAGGCCAGCATACGGAGAAGGAAAGAAACGGATGAAAAGGAGTTCTTCATCACATATAAGAAGGATGCAATTTTGAAAAGCAATTCCTCACATCCTGAATGACCTGAGGCAAAACTAATAATCTTCACTCTGTTGATAATTCACAGTCCCCGAAGAATCATTTATAATTCACCGTCAGTTAATGTTCATCAACGCTCCGCATAATTAACTGCAAAGCAAACCTTCAACCACTTTTCGCTGTTTTATGTATTTATTTTTTTTCTTTTTGCTTGAACAAAAACTATTTTTATATCTTTAAAATTTAAAATTATAGTTAACTTTCAAATAATTATTTTCCGGATTGTAACAAAGTCCTCTAGCAAAGGCTTTTTACTTATTTGTTTCTTTTATCTTTGACACACAAGTGTTCTTTTAGTAGTAAGTGCTATTTTTACAGCAGACTGCGCAACCATAATCCAGCTAAAATGATGCACAAATGGAAATTAATTTTCCAGTACTTTTTTCCAGCTGGAGATTATTAAAGCTTGTGAATCCTCATTTTCTCTGATCTCCGGAATCATAATAACGAAGTGATAAAGTCCAGTTAGAGACAGTTATCCCTCTCGCAACGACAGTATCAATCAAAGTCACTTGGTCGTTAAAAGTTATAAAAACCGAAAACAGATGTCGACTGCAGACGCGCTCGAACAAACTTTAAGTCGACCTCCTGCTTCTAGTTGGCCCGGTAGTGCTGTAGTTTTTTTTTTTTTTTTTTTTTTTTTTTTTTTTTTTTTTTTTTTTTTTTTTTTTTTTTTTTTTGGCAACATTACCACAACAGCGAGGACAATCTTGTTCAGCCAGTAAAGCTGCAGAAACCTCATCTCAGGAACTTCATCCTCTTTGGGCGAAATTGCTCGAAGTGGCGATTACCTTTTTTTCCCAAAACATTTTATTCAGTTACGTGTGACTCAGACCATCAGTGGAAACTACATATTTGACCGCCGTACAGTACCTGCAAGCAAAATGTCCGTCCATTACTGACTTTGCCCCCTGCTTGCCAAAGAACTTGAGCAGGGTATCCATCAGCAAATACCCGGTTACGCCACTTTGGCACATGCCCAGAAATCCCTCATGCCCTAAATTTGAAAACTGTGGAAAGATGTTTTATGCAATTTTACGGATGACTCAAAGGCTCCAGAGACGGTTTATCATTTAAATGAAATGTATATCATAAAGTCTCTTTCTGACTTTGCAATGCTGTCTGTGTACCATCGTTGCCAATTTAGTGGAGCTTCACACATACGACGATTGTCTTTACAAACTGTTTCCATGAACTCTAGTTGGCATAGTAATGGAATAATGATAAAATTGCTTTATTTATGTATATATACTACAAACAGATACGCTAATTTAACTTATTTTCACGGTTTTGTGTAAGTCTTATACCCAGTTTGGAGGGTAAACACATACCAATTGGCCACAGTGCTGTGTACGCATAAGTAAAGTTATATTCCACTTAGTTATCTATTCCATTCATTTCTCTGGTTTATCATATTCCTCTCACTATCTTTTATCAATTTGTTCATTCGTTTTTGTGTGACTTTATTAGTTAGTTACGGACTTTATTGTTAACTTCATATTGAATGTGAAAATAATAACAATGATGAATATATCCGATCATAAATATGCGATATAAAATATTCGAAAAAAAACACGTTGACTGTAGGAAGCATTAGTAAAAAAAAAAAAAAAAACACGTAACAATACTTCTTCAAACAACTTTCTAAGTGTCCCGTCTATCTTTGAAATTAATCATACATCTGGCCGAAATACTGCCAATATGCCTGACGGAATCAATGAACTTGCGCTTACCTTCCCAGTACGGTATTTTAAAGTTTCTTGTCAGCAGCAGCAATTAGTGTTGATGAAAAAAATAACTTTGGAACATGGCCCAAAAAGAAAATGAAAAACGAAAGCGATAAATGATTAAAAACGGAGCTGAAAAGAAAGAGAGAAAGACAGAAAAGTAGAATATATATATATATATATATATATATATATATATACATATATATATATATATATATATATATATATATATATATATATATATATCTTACTATATATATATATATATATATAATCTATATATATATATATATATATATATATATATATATATATA
>NC_087205.1:24501211-24511211 GCF_015104395.2 Macrobrachium nipponense | reverse complement strand
CCATGGGTTTAGGTAAACAGATCCCATCGTACAGGAACCATGGATTTAGGTAAAGAGATTCCATCGTACAGACCATGGATATAGGTAAACAGATTCCCATCATTAGAGCCATGGATTTAGGAAAACAGATTCCCATCGGGTTAACAGCCAGGGGTAGGTAAACAACATTACCCATGGCAGCCATGGATTTTAGGTAAAGAGATTTTCCCATCGTACAGCCAGGATATAGGTTTACGGATTCCCAGCGTACAGCCATTGGGTTCAGGTAAACAGATTCCCATCGTACGCTAGGGTTTATGGTAAACAGATTTCCCCACCGTGCCATGGTTTATGTAAACAGATTCCCATCGTACAGCCATGGATTTACGTAAACAGATTCCCATCGTACAGCCATGGATTTAGGTAAACAGATTCCCATCGTACAGCCATGGATTTAGGTAAACAGATTCCCATCGTACAGCCATGATTTAGGTAAACAGATTCCCCATCGTACCAGCCATGGATTTAGGTAAACAGATTCCCATCGTACAGCCATGGATTTAGGTAAACAGATTCCCATCGTACAGCCATGGATTTAGGTAAACAGATTCCCATCGTACAGCCATGGATTTAGGTAAACAGATTCCCATCGTACAGCCATGGATTTAGGTAAACAGATTCCCATCGGACAGCCATGGATTTATGTAAACAGATTCCCATCGTACAGCCATGGATTTAGGTAAACAGATTCCCATCGGACAGCCATGGATTTAGGTAAAGAGATTTCCATCGTACAGCCATGGATTTAGGTAAACAGATTCCCATCGTACAGCCATGGATTTAGGTAAACAGATTCCCAGGGATTAATGCTGACCATAATAACCCTCCTGTTATCAATATGACTGAATAAAATATGAAAGGTCATACTCTTGTCATCAACAGATGCAAAATTAAGGCAAAGGACAATAAAGAAAATATAGTGGCCAATAAAAAATATAGTCTTATATGCAGATAAACTAATAAACAATAAAATGTGCACATTATACACAGCAAATCTCTGGAGTAGATTACCTGTGGATCGATGTAATGAGGAAATTACATTCAATTACATTCTAATTTTTGTATTTTATTTTAAAATTTTTCCAATTAGCCACAATGACTTCTTGAACTCTTCACAGTTTCTGGGATACACTTGTACCTGCAACACAAAAAAACAATATATATCTATATACATAAACAAAATTTAGCTCCTTGTATTCCTCCCATTTGTGAAGGTGGTTCGTGCCAGGTTACACCATTTTGGGCTGGGTTTGCAATCACCATATTCATCTCCATTTCCAGTTGTGATTTACTCCACATGAATATCTTACAGATCAGATCCTTAATTATTCCTAGGGTCAATATATAACCTACAGGTTTTAAACAGATTTGTTTATTAACATACATACATACACACATATATCCATATATTGATACATACATATATATATATAGATATATATATATATATATATATTATATATATATATATATATATATATATATTATATATAGTGTATGATGTGCGTGGTATACATGTATATGTTTATGTGTGTGTGTGTATGAGATGGGGTGTTACGTTCATTACTACGCCTTCTGAAGCCAACGTAATGAGGGTGTCTTGACTGTTAATACATTACGTCAGTTATCAGTCCCGAACACAAGATCATTATTCCGTTGCAGTTAGCCAGATGTATCTAACCCCGTTATCATTTTTTTTGAGTTTGTACTTAATGGAGTTGCTTTTAATGGTTCTGGTCTAAATTAAAGCAATATTATCTCCCTTTAGTTTTCACTTTTTTTTATCTATTAGTTTCGGTTCGTTACAAGTAAAAAGGTTTAATGATGATTAGTCAATTTTCTGGCTAATATATATATATATATATATATATATATATATATATATATATATATATAGTATATATATATGATATATATATAGATATATAGATATTATATATTAATATATAATATATACTATTATATATATGTATAGTATAGTATATATATATATATATATATTATATATATATATATATATTATATTATATACTCATCTATCTTATATATATATAATGATAGTATTATATATATAATATATATATATATGATATATATAGTATATATATATATATATATATATATATATATATATATACTTGTGTATATAATATATATATATAATATATATATATTTCATAATATATATATAATATATATAGTATATATATATATATCTATATATATATATGGCATATATATATATATATGCTATATATAATATATATATATATATATATATATATATATATATATATATATATATCTATATATACATACATACTATTAACTTCACGATGTCTTCAGATTTGGGAACCTTTACACTCGTTAACCTCATGGATCTACGCTTTTAGCTGCAATGTTTTATATATATAATATATATATATATATATATATATATATAATATTATATATATTATATATATATATATATCATATATATTATATATAATAGATATATATATATATATATATATATATATATATATATATATATATATATATATATTATATATATATTATTTATATAAATATACTATATATATATATATATTATAATATAATTATTATATATATATATATATATATATATATATATATATATATATATATACATATAGTATATATATATATATATATATATAGACTATATATATATATATATATATATATAATTATAATATTATATATATTATATATATTAATAATATATATTAATTTAATTTTTTATATTATTAATTCTATTTTATATATATCTATATATATTATATATATATATTATATATATATATATATATATATATATATATATATATATATATATATATATATTATATCGGTCGTTATCTAACACGTCCAATTATGCTTTATGAATAAATTTAATTCTATTTCGCATAGGATAAAGCAAGCATTAAAAGATCAAACAGCTGTGTGTGTGTGTGATGTGTGCTTAATTTGTGTGGGAGCATCGTAATGATTGTCGTTTACCTTTATTTATTTTTATTAATGCTGATAACAGTGTTAAACATTCACAAGGAACACTTTTTTAAAAATGGGTAAAATGATTGTGTCCCTGTCTCCCTGCAATGTATTCCTATTATTACTGTTATTCCATTCCAAATCTGTAAAGAATCACAAGGAACAATCCAAACTTGTTTTTACCATTAACTGGAAAAGCGAGGGACATATAACAGCTCTCATACGCGTGCAAGAAGAGCCCACAAGCAGAATAGAACCAGTGAACAATAAATAATAATATAATAAAAGGGCATATTTAGTGAGATCTTAATATTGTAGGATGGGGTGGGGTTACGCATCCTCAGACGGTTATGACTTTATCTCCTATGATGATCCTACAGCCCAGCCCTCCGCGCCATGACCCTTCCTATCTGTTACCGGGTCCAATAATCCTTAATCCCCCTACCCCCCAAAAAACTCCTACAGACTGCCCCCACCCCTTCCTACAAGACTTACCTTCCCAGACAACCCCTCCTCCAACGGATCCCAGCCAACACACTCATTATAAACAGCCAACCACCGTCCCTCTCATGTCGGTGAATCCACTGGTATACCCCCGTTCAAACCCCACCCCGCACCTTCCACCTTCCAACCTACCAACCATAATAATCCCTTCCAGCCACCTGGAACCGATATCCCCCGCACATCCAACGACCAACTCTTAGAGGAGTACCGCTAGGCGATAGGTAACTCACACAGACACACGGCGCGGCGTTCCGATCACGGCAGGTATAATAATATAATAATAATATCGAGCCATATTCATTATCGGATTATTATCCAAATGGATTTGTGTAATCTTCCTCGTTTCAGAATTGATTTCACTTTGGTAAGCAGCGAGAATATTCGAATATTCATTCTCTCTCAGCGCTTAATCTGTTTCTGGTTCCTTTTGAAAAATGTGGACTGATGAATTTCCTTTGCAATCATTATTTTCCCCGTACTCACACACACACACACACAAAGAGAGAGAGAGAGAGGAGAATCTTAATCAGCTTGAAGACTACCTTTTCACACACACACACACACACACACACACACACACACACACAGAGAATCTTACTCAGCAAAGAAAAATTATCATACTGAAGACTACTTTTACACACACACACACACACACACACACACACACACAGAGAAGAGAGAATCTATCCTCAGCAAAGAAAAATTATCATACTGAAGAGACCTACTTTTACACACACACACACACCACACACACACACACAGATAGAGAGAGCGAGATGAGAGAGAGAGAGGAGAGAGAGAGAGAGAGATCTTGATTTGCAAACAAAAATTATTATCATATTAAAAACATCCTCTTACTCTCTTTGGAGTCTGATGTGGTTTTGACCAACTTGCACCAGACGTCAAAGGTGGATAATTATTAGTGTTTTCATTCATTCTCTATTACTGCTTTCAACTGTCATATTTTATACGGAATTGGACTCAGCTTAACCATACACACCTTCAAAACAAAGGTTTTTATTATTCTTAAAAATTTTCAACAGTTTGACACGATATTTTATTTGCAGCCTTTGTTCCTTGAAGCGCAAATGACCTAGTACGTCCTGGCACATAGAAATAAACAAAAACGAGGCGAATTAAGCCCGAACATCCATCTCCATAAAAAAAATAAATAAAAATAAAATAAAATAAACAAATAGAGAACCTTCCACCTCCTGTTTTATAAGGTATGCTTATTTGCGTCCGACAGCGTTAATTAATATCCAGGCCTTTTTTTTATGGTGTTTCATATTTTTCTATTTCTTTTCCTGCGGTGGTGCGCAATATTTCTCGCTGAAATACCCCCCCCCCCACCCCACCCCTCCCCAAACCCTCCCCCTGTATCGTGGTGCAAGTCACATACGTTAGAAGTTCGAGATATAATTGCAAATACTGCGGATTTGCATGATTTTTATTGCGGTTTTTGTTAGTGAGGAATGTGTGTAATTGCTCTTAAAAACCTGTGTGTGTGTGTGTGTGTGTGTGTGTGTATGAGCTGAGGGGTGTGGCTGTATGGAAGTGAGTATATACGTATGATAATTTCACAGATTTTACAACACATTATATATATATATGAATATATATATATATATATATATATATATATATATATATATGTGTGTGTGTGTGTGTGTGTGTGTGTATTTATATATATATATATAAGCAAATACCACAGGAAAATGATAGTCAGAAATCCAAGCGCTTTCGTCTTTACTAAGACATTGTCAAGGAGCGAATGAAATACAATTGGAGAGAAAGGTCTCAGGTACACAACAAGATCAAGAATACCAGATAGTTAATTGTTAAAAGGGTAAAAAATAAAAGAGATAATCCAGGATGACCGGATATCACACGGTCACAAACCTAAACAGATTTGACCCTAACCGAAATTACAAAGTATCTTTACAGTCCAAAACATGTAAAAACTGAATATATTAATTTGTTGCTTATATTTATCTATAACTTTTATCATTATGAAAGCATCAAGTTTAATTAAATAAACCAAGACTTAGATTTAGAACATTTCTATTATTTGACTTGATGAAACAAGATTCAATGATATTCCTTTTAACTTTGTCATTACATGAGATTAAGGCTCTTGCTTGACTCCAGTTAATAGGATGATCTAAATCTCTCATATATACGAATAATGCATTCGATATTTGCCCAGTTCTCACAGAATATCTTTCTCTACTTATAAAATAAACAACCCACTTACATACATCCTTATATGAAAGAAACTTGTGCACTTGTGTGTTTAACACGCACACGATTTATGTATTTTACATTTCCATTCTAATAAATAAATCATAAACATCCTATCCTAAAATTCCTTTATCTTTAACTCAAAGCGAAACACATTTTCTCAGGCGTTTTATTTCTAGTCTTTTCTGTGGGGGTTTCCAAACCCCTACAACAACTGCAACAAAGTAATTTGTAAGCTTACTCCCCGAGTAAGCGAAAAAATGATGAGGAAAATGAAGAGCGTTGTAACGACAAAGCCTTGACAACACAACGTGAGCTGCTCGCATGTCGTCGTGAGGTCAACAAGATATTATTGAACATCAACGGTAGTTTTAGTCATGTGTGCATCAGCCGGAAGCGAGTGGACAGCCCTTTTGCTAAATCCGGAAGTTCTACTTACACTTATCTTATCACAGACCCGTCAACCTATTTACCTATTACGTTATGCGGGTCCTCGTAATTATTTTTTTTATTTATCTTTTATTTTTTTGCCAGAATTTAATGGTCTGTCCTACATTTGGGATGAATTTCTTTCGACTTAATTTCACGGACTGCTAGTTTGTCCCACATTTGAAAATATATATTTATTTTCTACGGGGGTGAGGGTGATTTTACATTCATTAATCTAATGCGCTGCATTAGTTTCGAGCAAATATTAGTCAAAACAGTTATTTTACATCTTTATGCTTGATTGATAAGGACTTAAAATTTCTGGGATATTTTTTTTGGCATGCCTCGAAATGAGAATGCATGTACATACAATACTGTAATTCTGTTCAACTATATCAATTACTGTCTGATTTACGAAATATTGTTGAAACTAGCGTAAAAACGGAACATGAACAGTGTATGCAAATATATATATATATATATATATATATATATATATATATATATATATATATATATATATATATATATATATATATACATATATATATATATATATATATATATATATATATATATATATATATATATATATATATATATATGAGGGCGTGCGTGTCGTTAACGTATGCACAAGTATATATCTTTATCTTCTACTGAACTCACAGTTGCCATAAAACTAAAATAGCTGCGTGCGTGAGTGTTTGCAATTGCTGACGTACATGCACGTGAATATTTAAATTGACACACATTTGCCGTCTAACCACAGGTTCTCCGACCTGCGCAGTACCAACTATGTTAATTAAGCAATTACATCTACTTTTCCCCCCGAGTCACAAAATGCGTCTTACTTTGCTATTCGATTAAATTATCACGGCATGCAGACATGAATTCTATTAACGATAGTTTTCGCTTTTCGGGAAGAATATTTCTCTCTCTCTCTCTCTCTCTCTCTCTCTCTCTCTCTCTCTCTCTCTCTCTCTCTCTCTTCTCTGTAGGGTGATGAAAAGTTTTATTTGCGTGTAGTAGTTTTCGAATATATCTTATTTTAGGAGAGAGAGAGAGAGAGAGAGAGAGAGAGAGAGAGAGAGAGGAGAGATAAAAGTAAGCCGCCGTGACTCCTGGAAAGCTCAAGCCAAACACAAGCAAGCAAGCAACCACACACTTACAAGCCTGGATCATCCTTAAGCACGCTGGAACCTGGAAGCCTTCTGGTTTTAGATCCAGGAGGTAAGCTAATGCAGGAGGGAGGTGGGGAGGGGGTGGGGTTAAGGAGGCCTTCCATGGAAAACAAGGTAAGAAAAAAAACAAAAAAACAAATGATATTCTCCTGCACAACGACGTCACGAGGCTTCGCCTTATGGTAATGACGTCTTACAATGGGGTCGTTCAATCCACAACGACCCATTGTGAAAAACTTCATTACATGAATAGTTCAAGAAACAGCTTGTGGGGGGGAACCAACCTGCATTTACGCGCCTACGGGCGCGCGTGTGCCTACAAATGCGGAGGCTGTGCATTCAGTAAACAAGCATGCATAACTGCACTATGTGTACAACTGTGTGTACACGCTTTGATCAATAATAAGCTATTTGTATGAATGATAAGTAAAAATACGCATGTACATTTGGATAACATATGTAAGCATAAGAGTACACAGAAGCACATAAGCAAGTTTGGAATGTATACGTAAGTATACCAAATTACTTCCCGTAACATTTGTAGATGCATGTGGGTAAGCGAGTATAAATCTGGAATATATAAAATGTTTAAATACGGCCATAAATATGGCAGCCTCATGCGTAAATATATAATTTATACATGGTTTAAGTGCATATATGTGAACATGAATGCATGCATGTCTAAACCTATAGAAGACAAGTATGCATAAAAATATGTTAATATGTTCATGCCTATATAAATGTATTCCATAATCATGTATAAAATCTTCGGGCAAAGATGTGTAAACTCTGAAATGTTTAATCAAATACGCAAACAGCAACGTATGAATGTAAGTATGCAGTGTATATGCATATACACAGTGTTGGCTATATGCCTGTGTCCTGGACAGGAAAAAGTTAAAAGTCAACTTTAGCACAGGAATAAGTACCATAACCACAAATTCACGCACAAATACACAGACACACAGATAATATATATATATATATATATATATATATATATATATATATATATATATATATATATATATTATATACATAACGACCCATTAAAACGATCTGGTTTAAAGTATTTTAGTGGGCCTTTTATACTTAAGAGGTATCCTATTTTACCAGAAGAACTTATTTACACACATACACATATACATGCATATATATACACACACACACACACACACACACACACACACACATATATATATATATATATATATATATATATATATATATATTACATATACATAATCAGTCAGTTCTCACAGCATGTGAGCATTCGCATATTTTAGCCTCCATGGCCAAATTTCACTTTCCAGACTTCGCCGTTCCAGGCGCCCAGCGGCGGATACTTCCGGCTTGTGTACATCGGTGCAGTGGTTAATTTGTTTTCCAGCTAAGTGTTAGTGCCTGTCCCTGGCTGGTTGGTTCACAGCTCTTCCAGCCAAAATAGAATTTACAGCAGTGTAAACTTACGGAACGTTTCATTATGAGAAGATGTACCGCGTATTATCATAAAAAGAAATGTTTTACTTCGCTCGCATCTGTTTTGTTATTTTTTTTCTTATTTTGAATATGTTCAGTAATGAGCCTCAGTGGAAAATTTCACCGCACAATTACAAAAATCATAATAATGGATATACTCGTACATATTACTGACACCTTTTTATTCAATATTATTATTACTAAAGGCTGGTCCACACGCTACGTTTTGCACAACCTTTTGTCTGCACAGTTCAAGACGTTGCAGATAAAACGTTGCGTGTGGACAGGAAAACAGCGCAGTTTTGACTTCAGCGCAAGACGGTACAGTTGCAGCGATGACTGAGCTACGAGAGCATAGATATCCATGAACTGTGCAGACAAGTCGGTACGTGTAGACGGTAGCACCGTCTTTCGTTTCATTTTGTGCCTCAATTTTAATTCAACAAGCGACAATGGCAGACCTTAGGCAATGTTCTCGAGAGTTCCTCACAGAATTTATTGCATTGTACGAAAGTTTCCCATGCATTTTATGGTGGATGAAATACGATTAAAAAACCAAATTATACGCAATTAATAATACAGATCATTTACAATCAACCATTGCTAATAATAATAATAATAATAATAATAATAATAATAATAATAATAATAATAATAATAATAATAAAAGCAACAGAAGAGTTGTTGAATTTCCTCTTATTGATTTCTGTGGCCTAAGACTTTTTGTCTTTTAAACAGACCGTACACACACACACACACACACACACACACACACACACACACACGTCAAAATTGACAAAAGGAGTACCTCCTCCATGACGATGTTGACAAAACTGAGCGAAACTCGTACAAACATCATGGTACCGTGTGGACGCAATAAAATTGTAAGGTTTTCATTCCATCTTAAGACTGCGCAGACAAATTGTTGTGCAAAACGGAGCGTGTGGACCTGCCTTAAAACTTTAGTTATTCAGCGTTATAATTATAGCTGCGATCTTTCCAGGGTCTGCTGAAGTAATTCAAACATTAATTTCCTATGCAATTACTCCCGTTACATTACAGCTATAACCAATAATAACGATAAATCATATTAATCTCTGAGCTGC
>NC_087205.1:24488711-24493711 GCF_015104395.2 Macrobrachium nipponense | reverse complement strand
ATGATAGTGGATAATGTCACTTGGGAAGAGGAGGGTTAAATGATTTACGTGATACTGAAGGGAATAGCGAATTCCATTTTCTGAACGTACGAGAAGTGAATATTTTGAAGTCTTTGCCTATGTGATTTCTTTGTTGTCAAAAGAAATTCATTTTGTATGTTAAGCATCGTATTCTTTAGAATATTTAGCTTTGACAATTTACAGTTCAACAAAACGAAATGGTTAGTGAGTAATGTGATGGCCATAAGATCATTGTTTTTATTATTATAACCACTTCAAAAAAAGCTTCATGCCAACTCCGGCATTCTTGACGAGAGCCAGAAAATACGCAGTTTTATTATTTTCGAAATATATGGCCTTTACAATTAAAAGAGCAATGAGCAAAAGGTTAAATGAGTGATTTAATGACCATAAAATATCATTATTATTATTATTATTATTTTCTGTCTTTCACAGTCATCCTATTCGACTGCGTGGTTTTAATAGTTATGGATTCGGGGTTGCTTCCTGCCTCCTTAGGAGTCCATCATTTTTCTTACTACGTGCGCTGTTTCTAGGAGTACTACCGTTGCTATTATTATTAATATATATTTAAGCACTTGAGAAACAGCATAACACAAACTCTAGCTATCTTCGCGAGAACCAGAAAAAAGAAAACTCCCATGAAAGAAATATGACTTCCATTCTTTGTCAGGGTATACACGGTTCGCTTTTTTTGCGGTCATTTCGCTGACTGCGTGAGTCTCCTCGCCACTTATCTTGCTTTCTGGGTGAGTGCATGCGCGGTCCACCCCCCCCCCCCCCTTTCCCCTACCCTGATAACACACCCTACGTCGAACGCTCCCACACCACCACCACCACCACCTCCTATAGAATAGATCTGTGGAGTGATATCGAATCCCTCACCCAGTCGCCATGTTTAGTTCCTTCAAGCGTCCATTTGGCACCAGTTACTTTTGTTTTATGACCTTTACTTTTATCCTTCCTATCCTCTGTTCCTTCTATCTCGCTGTCCATCTCCTTCAGCTTTCCCCTTGCTTTTATTTGCATTTATTTTGTATGGTGTTTTTACGTTGCATAGAACCAGCGGTTATTCAGCAACGGGACCATTCGGCTTTACGTGACTTCCCAACCACGTCGAGAGTGAACTTTTATTACCAGAAATTCACATATCTGACCGCCTCACTGGAATGCCCGATAATCGAACAAGCGGCAACCGAAGTGGCAGGCCAAGACCTCCCTTGCTTTTATTTTAGCACTTTGTTTAAGGGTAATTAGTGTAAATCCCAAAAAGGACAGACTGGCACGCAATATAAAAGGGTCAAACTGAAACGTGAACAGGCTACTGATATTTATACTGACAGAATACAGAACTTGGGCTTTCAAAGGCCAAGCGCTGCCACCTATGAGGTCCTTCAGCACTGAAACGGAAATTGACAGTGAAAAGTTTGCAAGATGGAACAAGAGGAAAACCCCAACCCAGCTGCACTATGAAGCAACTGACAGAGGAGGGTGGAGAGTATGATGGAAGAAAGACAATATGAACAGAGGTACAGTAAAGTGGGAAAGAGAGAATATGAACAGAGGTGCAGTAAAAAGGGAGAAAGCGAATATGAATGGAGGTACAGTAAAGTGGAAGAGAGAGAATATGAATGGAGGTACAGTAAAGTGGAAGAGAATATGAACGGAGGTACAGTAAAGTGGAAGAGAGAGAATATGAATGGAGGTACAGTAAAGTGGAAGAGAATATGAACAGAGGTACAGTAAAGTGGGAAAAGAGGAGGAATATGAAATGGAAGGTACAGTAAAGTGGAAGAGATTAGAATATGGAAAGGAGGTTACAGTAAAGTGGAAAGAGAAGAGAAATATGAAATGGAGGTTACCCCCCCCAGTAAAGGGGTGGCGAAGAGAATATGAACGGTAGGTACAGTAAATTGGAAAGAGATTTGGGGAAATATGAAAGGAAGGTAAAGTAAAGTGGAATAGGAGAGGAATATGAACGGAGGTACCAAGTAAAAGGTGGGAAGAGAGAGAATATGAAAGGAGGTACAGTAAAGTGGAAGAGAGTGAATATGAAAGGAGGTACAGTAAAGTGGAAGAGATTGAATATGAAAGGAGGTACAGTAAAGTGGAAGAGAGAGAATATGAAAGGAGGTACAGGGGTAAATGGAAAGAAGATCGAATATGAAAAGGAGGTAACAGTAAAGTGGTAAGAGATTAGAATATGAAATGGAGGTAAGTAAAGTGGAAAGTGGAGAGAATATGAAAAGGAGGTACAGTTAAAGTGGAAGAGATGAAGAATATGAATAAGGAGGTAACAGTAAGTGGAAAAGGAGGATTGAATATGAACGGAGGTTACAGTAAAGTGGAAGGAGAGTGAATATTGAAATGGAGGTTACAGTAACTCAGTGGAAGAGAGAGAATATGAACGGAGGGTTCAGTAAAGGTGGAAGAGATTAGAATATGGAAATGGAGGTACAGGTAAAGTGGAAGAGAGAGAAAGATGAAAGGAGGTACAGGTAAAGGAGGAATAGAGATTGAAATATGAAAAGGAGGATACAGTAAAGTGGAAGAGATTGAATATGAAAGGAGGTACAGTAAAGTGGAAGAGAGAGAATATGAAAGGAGGTACAGTAAAGTGGAAGAGATTGGAATAATGAAATAGGTAACAGGTAAAGGTGGAAAAGATGAAATATGAACGGAGGTAAACAGGTAAAGTGGAAGAGATTGGAATAATGAAACGGAGGTACAGTAAAGTGGAAGAGAGAGTAATATGAATGGAGGTACAGTAAAATTGTGGAAGAGATTGGAAATGAAAGGCGGTAATAGTAAAGGGAAAGGACGGAGAGAATATGAACGGAGGTAAACAGTGGTGGAAGAGATTAGAATATGAAAGGAGGGGTACAGTAAAGGGAGGAAGATTAGAATAATAGAAAGGAGGTACAGTAAAGTGGAAGAGAGAGAATATGAATGGAGGTACAGTAAAGTGGAAGAGAGAGAATATGAACGGAGGTACAGTAAAGTGGAAGAGAGAGAATATGAACTGATGGCCATATGATGAGGAAACTATTAATTAGCCACAGGTATGACGTCTGGGGTTTGCAAATCGCGCTCATGTTTGCCTAACATTGCACAGTGTGATATTCGGGTCCGTAATAGAGTTATTTCTTATGATTTATGTGGCTCTTGGGATAATGTGCATGCTCTGTCGTCAAGTCAAATTTTGGTACTGATTTCAGCGCAAGTGCTATTTTAATTAAAGTGTGCGTGGATTTTGTTTTTTTTTATTTACTGGTGGTGGGGGTCTGTCAGTAACACACACACACACACACATACACACACACATTGAGAGAGAGAGAGAGAGAGAGAGAGAGAGAGAGAGAGTTAACAGGCCATGAAATTCGTCTAGCCAGGGCTCACAGAATCACGACAATCAGCCTTTTGTTCTTCATGACTGTTATTGCCATTTAAGCTTAATTTAAAATGGTGTATTTTCTATCTATATTAATTTATTAACTTATTTAATTGGGGGGAGGGGACAGTATTCCCTTTTCTCCGTCACTTTTCTCCCATAAGAGGAATCTGTTCTGTGTAAATGTATTTTGCCAGTTTATGGTCTTTCACGTTTTTTTTTTTCTATGGTGATTATAGCTCGTCTTGGAAAAGAACGACAGAGGTAAAATTAATACTATTCTCTCCACGGCAGAAATTCCTTTAGAAGTACATATAATGCCACATCCAAATCTGCGTTAGTTATCAAAAGCGAGAATTTCGCCACAAACTTTGGCCCCCTTCCTGATGACACAGGTTCTTTTCACGCCGATTTAACTCGAAAGAAAGATAAAAGTACCAGTTCTCCTGCAGAGAGAGAGAGAGAGAGAGAGAGAGAGAGAGAGAGAGAGAGAGAGAGAGAGAGACTGCAGGTTCCGCTCAAAGAGAAGACTGATAGGCAACAGTGATTTTACTGCAGCCAACCATCCTCTTCCTAAAAAGCAGAATCAGTGTGTGTGTGTGTGTGTGTGTGGCGCAGGCACGCACACACAGGGAGAGAGAGAGAGATAAATTATTCACACTCGTATGAGGAATAAGAACATGGATAGCACATGAGAGTATTATGTATCTGTACCTATTACGAGCCTTTATAGTTCAAGGATGCCTCATACTTCACCACTGGATATGGATAAAAAAAAAGTAACTTCCCAAAGGCCTAGGTTTCTAACAATCATATACTTATCTATGAATGGAAAGGATAAGCCTTTTAGGCGTTAGGCTGGTTTATTCGGACTATGAAAGTGTTTGGGTTTCAAGCAATTATATTGCTCTCATATAAGGAAAGGCATTAGGTCGCAAACGTTCATCCTCAAGCCATAAATGGTGCGGAATCAAGTGTGAATTTAGGTAAAACAAAAACAAAATCAAGTAAATAAATAAATAAAAGAGTGGGGGGGGGGGGGGGTTAGTTGAAGAGATTATTCAAGCATCCTCACTTTCAGCAATCAAACGTACACTCTGCAAGCTACCATTCTCGGTTCTAAGCAGTGACAAATCTTGGTCTGAAATGAACATTTTGGTCCTGAACAACGAAAGATTTGGGTACCCATCAAACCAGATAATCATGACCCTGATATACAAAAATAAATGACAATTTTTGTTCAGTCTACTTACCGCATTTTCAAAATACTTCTCGCTGACGATATAACCGAAATGAATTATGAGCCAATTTAGGAATGCAACCAGTGCAACCAGCACCTTGGTAATTTCATCCCTCCACAAAGAAGCAAAATATCCCGGGAGACGTTAGACAGACAGAGATACTGTTATGGAGGACATCGCGCACGCGCTTGGAGGAGGAAAGCTGGCTGGAGAATAGCGAGAGGTAATTCGAGCGATAATGGATATTATTCCAAGTTTTCTTCTTGGCGGTACAAAAATTTCATTAGGAATTTGGCAAGGCGCCAGGAAACCTGGCGATGGAAAGACAAACGGGATTACGATGCGAG
>NC_087205.1:24473711-24483711 GCF_015104395.2 Macrobrachium nipponense | reverse complement strand
TTGCTTATGTAATTCTCTCTCTCTCTCTCTCTCTCTCTCTCTCTCCAACGCGACGTTTCTTCCTGATCCGCAGGACATTATCAAGCGATGACTGCTGAGGGACTGAATTCAAGTGGCGAGTCCTCCTTCTTATATCGCGATGTTGCGGGCTCTCGAGTAAGGTCTAGAGAACCTCTCCGGCAGGTTGCCAATCAAGAGGCTCCCAGTGATATCCCCCGCCTGAGAAGGTCTGCAAGACTCGTAAACGCTCGCCGTATGAGTCACCTTCCCAGGAACCAATGAAAACTCAACCTGCCGGAGAGGTTCTCTAGACCTTACTCGAGAGCCTGCAGCATCGCGATATAAGAAGAATTCAGTCCCTTAGCAGTCATCGCTTGATAATGTCCAGCGGATCAGGAAGTAACGTCGCGTTGGAGAGAGAGAGAGAGAGAGAGATGTGTAAGCAATAATAAACCAAATGACTCAACCGAATTTTACCATGCCCTTTGGTGCGTTGCTCTCCAGTCTAAGCAACAACGAGAAAGCCGTCATCAGAAAAATAGAGAAGACTCTCTACCAGATTAATAGTGCTGAAGCAGCAACCATTTTTAACAAAACATGTCTACGGGAGGGTCTCCTTCCGAAATATTATTATTATTATTAGAGTCTTAAAATTCATAAAGAAATAACTTCTATATGTGACATTTAGATATAAGAATATCATACAGAACATTAGATAGACAGGTGACATTTAGATATAAGAATATCATACAGAAGAAATGCCAGACATCACGAAATACAGATAATAATCGCACATGACCGAGGATAAAACTGGGCACGAGAAAAACGGGGTGCCATCTGAAACCTTACCATATATCTTCAGTGAGAAACAATACTATTCGTACTGATGCTATAACAATTTTGAAGTGAAATAAACGCGCTCTCCTCTCCACTTACCCCTCACTATACATAATTAAGCCAATTAGAACGTCATTATACTCTTTGGGTAGTGCGTCACTCAGCGTGAGAGATGTTATCAGACGTCATATGACAAAGCAACTTCTGTCAGTCATCGGTACTACAACGTTCTTTTTGCGAAAGACTTCTGTTGTAAAAAAATTTTTTTTTTTTCTTTTTGCTAAGAGTATACTTTGTACGATACCTAATGACATGAAGCAGGTCTTTGCAAGAGAACTTACCAGACGGATACAAACGGTATTTACTCATAAGATAAAAATAAAAAAAAAGCCGATGTATCGAAAGTATTAAAATGAAAATTGCAACCAACCATAGTAGATTCACATCAACCGTGCATCTGATTATGTCTAGGCCAGTCCCTTACGACGCTCCTGATTGGTGGCTGTTGATAAGCCAACCACAGGGCTGGAAACTCTCAGTCTCTCTCGAGGGAGTTCACATAGGCAGGATGTATGTTCCACCTCTCCTGAGGGATACTTTTGAAAGACGTATTACTCAGGAGAGGTGGAACATAGATCCTGCAATGTGAACTATCGAAAGAGACTGGGAGTTTCCAGCCCTGTGACTGGCTTATCAACAGCCAATAAGGAGCGTCGTAAGGGACTGGCCTAGACATTAAATGCACGGTTGATGTGAATCTACTATAGTGTAACAACTGACGCAGCGAACAACCGTTTTAGCGAACACCGGAAAGAATTGAATATCGGGGCAAAATTTTTATCCAGTTCGTGATAAAAGAGTGACACCAGGATTACACATCAAGCCACAAGTTCCCATTTTATGAAATGCCCTGATGGAAGAGAGGCGGCAGAAACGTGCTGGCAAATTTACAGCGAAAAAAAATATAACGAAAAACGATTAATAACGGCAGCGTTACGCATTCATCAAACGGTGTTCCAAGATATACGGCGACCTCAAATAGAGACAAATAAATAACAAAGCCTACTAGTGGTGCGCGTATGTCAAGGGTAGTTCAAACATATTATACATATAAGGGTAGTACAAATACATGCTGCATTGCAGCTCTGGTTGTGGCAATAATTCATGGTAAAATAGAGAAGCAAAAACTTTTGTAGTGAGTGTTCCTCTGTATGAGAGAGAGAGAGAGAGAGAGAGAGAGAGAGGTACAAAGCCTCTAGGCAAAGAGTCAAATTATACAAGTTAGGCGAACTTATGTGGGAGAGAGAGAAACATATGTGGAGAGAGAGAGAGAGAGAGAGAGAGAGAGAGAGAGAGAGAGAGAGGGGGGGGGGGTGTACAAAACCTCTATGTAAAGTCAGAAATTATACAAGATAAGTAAACTTATGAGGGAGAGAGAGGAACATATGTGTGGAGAGAGAGAGAGAGAGAGAGAGAGAGAGAGAGAGAGAGAGAGAGAGAGAGAGAGAGAGAAGGGGGGGGGGGTGGAGGTTAGATAATAAATAAAAGGACTTACTTTGGCAATAATAAGATGATGATACCTAAGTTTTTTTTTTAATGTATCTTATCCATACTCAGCTTTCCTAGGCACAGTTAGTACAGGAATGTTGTGTGTGTGTGTGTGTGTGTGTGTGTGTGGAGAGTTCTCCATAGCTCACGTTTCCGCAGAAAACGAGACAAAGCAAATCACGAACGAATTAGAATTGAAGAGAAAGTTTCTTGTTAACATCTTTACAAAATTATAAAAATGTTAGCTCTAGATCGCAACCAATAACGAAAAATGTCAGCTCAAAATACTAACTATATTAATAATATAACTCAGCTTATTCATTACATAAGTTTAACACAACAACTGTGCCCGAAGAGCCCATTGTGATATTAAGTCACTTATACTACTTCACAATAGCTTGAGGTAAAATCAGAAAGAAATCAATGGTTGTGTCTTGCGATGCAATCAGTACTGATAATTTCGACAGATTTATGCAACCACAATAAATATCACATAATAAAATTACATACAACTTAAGAAAAATTTATTTATTCTTTAATTACTTTCAGATCTAATTTCCTGATTCACACAACTTTGTGCTTACATTATTTCATGTGTTAATTAACTGATAAATTTAATACTATTCCAATATTTTTTCCATAATGAGTCATAACCTTTGCAATAATATTATAACTCACAACACTAGAGAGCTCATCTATCATAAAATGTCATGATTTAAACAGCAACTAGTGCCATCTTTTTTATCTAAAACTTACTACTAGACACGAGCTCCCGTAAGTGACAAATAAAATGAACTTCACACGCACACTTGAAGATATGTCTATTGCCAGGTGTGAGATAAGTCATTACTCGACGTGGCAACGCTGCACTTCTCTCCCGCGATATTAAAAGCTCCTTTCTCTCTCTCTCCTCTTTCCAGGTCCCCAGACAGACGTCGTCGTTTTGGAAGGCAAAAGGGCTGTCCTGCCCTGTGACATCACGCCCCCCGAACTTGGCGACACCCCTATTCTGGTGCTATTCTACATCGGTGCTACTGGGACGTCCATTTACACGTAAGTAGATACCAATTAATAGTTATAGTTCATAGAGTGTATATATATATATATATATATATATATATATATATATATATATCTATATATATATATATATATATTTATAGTACTGGTAATTTTCTTGGGCACGAAGATATATGGTAATTCAGTTGTACTCCACAGATGAAAATGAAAATTGGTATGTCTCAGAAAATGCCAACAGTTTCGTCCTCCAATGGACCTCTTCTTGGAGCGTTTATTAAAGAAAGCTTCAAGAAGACGTCCAATTGGAGGACGAACTTTTTTGGGCAATTTTCTGAGACATACCATTTTCATTTGCCTATGTGGAATATAACTGTATATAATATATATATATATATATATATATATATATATATATATATATATATATATATATATATATAACTTCCAGAATCTTAATGCACTCTTATTCTCCACGATAGAGATATACTAGTATAGGTATAAGTTTGTATTTATGCATGCTGACCATATATATTCCAGGAATTACCTTCCATGAGCATCGTATGCAAGAACACAAGAATAAACGGCATGGTGAGTGTATGTATGTATGTATGTATGCATATATATATATATATATATATATATATATATATATATATATATATATATATATATATAATATATATATATTCTGTAAGACATACAACAAATATTTTAATAGTCTCACACTGCTCGTCAAGCTACAATTTTTCACAATTTCTCTAAAAAAAAAAAAAAAAAAAAAAAACTCGAGCTGTAGGTTCATCTCCCACGGCCAACTTTGGAAATACCTTGTTGACTCTTTTTGCCGTAACTCTAATAATAAACTTCCTTCTTTTCAAGTGTAAGAAGTCTCGCATTTTCTTCGATGTGAAGTGTCTCTTGTTCCTCAACCTGGTGAACGAAATCGGTCATGTAGGTCATATGAGGTCATATTTCCCGTTTGTGCAATTCCGAGAACATGATATCCCGAGAAATGGTGATTGGACTGTAATGGTGTTTGGCGAAAACGCTAGCTGGGTGGCTGCTTCAGACGATTAAATTTTTTGCTGAATACAGTATTAACGAAGTATCTTAAGAGAGAATAAAGGGATTTTGATGAAACTTGGTGAAAAAGACTAACCGGGTGACTCCTTTGGACCATTAAACTTTTTAAAATACCGTATTAACGAACTGTCTCAACAAAGTTGTTCTTTTCACCAATTTCATTAATATCCAATCATTCTTTCTAGAGATAGTTCGTCAACATTGTATTTTACCACATTTAATCTCCTAAAGGAGTCACCCAAGTATTGTTTTCCCCAAATACCATTACAATACAATCACCATGTCTCCAGACATCATGTTCGCGGAATTAAACAGACACAATACAGACGGAATTAAATAGACAAACACAGACAAAAACACGACTTACTCCAGATCTCGTTTGTCAGTCTGGAACAAGAGACGCTTCACCTCGAACAAAATGCGACACTTACACTTGAAACGAACGAGGAGGTTAATTAGACGTGCGGCAAAAAGAGTCCAGTAAGGTACTGCCAAAGTTTGCTTCAATTTTCGGATTGTTCCACCAACCTTGAAAAACTGACACATCGCCCTGCAAGTCAATGTAGAAATCATGTTCGAAAATCTCCCCTGTCAACAATGAATATGACCAAAGATTATCGCAAGGTTTAATTCTTATTCATTTCTTTTTAGTAGAAGGGTGGTGGTGGGGGGGGGGGGGGAGGTGTTGGGGTATCAAAAGTCGTCAGGCAGCGCGTGTCTTCAGGACATTTACATTAAGTAATTAAAAGGAAATCGATAATTAACCCCAACGGAGCCATGAATATATTCTCTTGGCAAGACACATGACACACTGAAATGTCAGTCAGACCAAACAGGCGATGTGTTAGGAAGAGGGGAACACAGAGGCAACTTTGAAAAATTCAGGACTCGGCCTGTGGGAGACGTAGGTAGCATCAGGAGAAAGAATTCCTTGTGATTCTGTTAGTATCTTATTTATTTATTTATTTATCTATTTTTAGTCTTTAAAGAAGTAAGGTGAAACAATAGAGTACCGCTGCGATACCTTTCGACTTCTCGTCCTTTACTAAGCAGACTGATATAAATTTGAAAATATATTGACAAAGAAACCTCGTACAAATGACGGATAGGCATCATAGAGGAAAATATGATCCTGGAATCCGACACAGCTGAAGAATTAGTAGACCTACCCAAAACAGGGGTACAAATTTAAGAGGTTTACAAAGGATTAAGCCATCTTTCTCCACCTCCTCCTTAACATAAAAAACATTGAGTGTCTGTAATCTACATTTCTTATCATCATCATGACGCATACGGCATTTCATTAGCCTCACAATTATCCTGCAAACAATTAAGCTTATTATTATCATGCCATCAGTTGTATTCCGAGTATTAGAGGATTATCTATCCTTACTAATACCATTCTGACTGAGAAACTGATGTTATTAGCATTTCATTATAACAATATCCCTTACTAAGAATATTCTGAGTGTGAAATTGATGTTATTAACATTTATCTCTGCTTATCATTATAACAACATCCCTTACTAATAATCATTCTGACTGTGAAACTGATATTATTGGTATTTATCACTGTGGTATCATTATAATAACATCATTAAGGAGATGACATCATAGAAACTGCCACATGGCCATTAACACCTTACGATGCTGAAGTTAATAAAGCTCCTACAAGAATTTATTATTGTCACTGCAACTATTATTGAAAAGTTACACCCACTGTCGATAGAAGACTGTAAGGCATAATCAAGCACAGTAAAATTCCCCGAAAGCAGAATAGCACAACTAGGAAACAGAGAGAAGGAAACAATAAATATCGGACGAGCGAATAAAGGATAACTACTCATAGACCTCTTTGTGTCCTGATTAAATATTTAACTGGAAAACAGAGACCTCTCTGTGTCCTAATTTAATATTTATTCTGAAAGGGAGACGATTTTTCATTATATGTGGTCTTATTGAATGTTTACCTTAGATTACCTTTGTATTTTACACAAAGAAACACAAACACACACACACATACACACGTTGCGCGCGCGCTCTTCCCCTGCACAATTCATTGTCAATATGAGTTATATACTATTAGACCATTTTACTTATTTCCCACTTTAGTTATTAGCTTTAACATTGTTGCATTATTTTGATAATCTAGATATTTATTTGCATGGTAAACATTTGAAACATAGCTGACTGATATCCTTAAAAGGCTCGTCCAGGGCTTGTAGGGTCAACGACGTTAAGCACTGCTTTAGTGATCACCCATTCAAGCAATGGCCAGACTAAAAATTGCCTCAGGTCATTGGCGTAGCGGTACAGCGAACATGTGAAAGCTACAAGCAAACTGTGAGGGTTTTGATAGTAAGTCTTGTATTCCTACGATCCCTTATATTACAATAACAATAGTTTCTTTTAAAAGCTTTCTGGACATTTTAGTTTTCATGTTGTATGCTTATTCTTCTTACCTATTACTTCACTATTCAGTTAAAAAAAACGACGGCAGCAATAACTATGATTTTATTGTATTCTACAATTGTCTAATGTCGTAAACAGCCTTCCAAATAAGAAACGAGTAAAAAGATCGCTCTGTGCCCGGCCACGCATGCGCATTACCCACGCAGACATCACCGAAATAATTTCCAAAACACATTTAGAGACAACGAGACATTTTCTGCTCGAAATGTATATATATATATATATATATATATATATATATATATATATATATATATATATATATATATATATATATATATATATATATATTATACACCCTCTCTCGGTCGCGAAGCATCATTCTTTTAAGTGCTACACAAAAAAGGCGAAAAGGGAGAGGAAACAGAGAAAGAGAGGAATATATATATATATATAATATATATAATATATATATATATATATAATATATCTAATATATATATATATATATATAAAATGATATTGGGGATTATTATGCCAATGTGGTCTTGCGATAACGAAGCCTCGAAGGAGAAAATCAGAAAAAATCGGGGAATATCTTCCTGAGCCGATTATGAAAGCCTGTAGTTTTTTTTTTTTTTTTTTTTTTTTTTTGTTTTTTTTTTTTTTTTTTTTTTACGCCGGAAACTATTGTGGAGTCGTTTTTTTTCGAAAGTCGTTTGGCCCGAGTAAACAGGAGCCAGTTTGCATATACTCTGTTGATGTTCTCGACAAAGGCGAAGTGTTGGGTTCCTCATCAGCGAGAGAGAGAGAGAGAGAAAAAAATTGGGGAGTTGCATTTCATTCGCTTTGATCTGGCAGCATTGACACTCGTGCGTTCGAAAGGGTGAAAGAGCATTATATTATTACTGTTACTATTAATATAACTGTTATCATCGTTGGTGTTATTGTTTGTTTGTATGGTGTTTTTACGTTGCATGGAACCAGCGGTTATTCAGCAAAGGGACCACCTCGACAGTGAACTTCTATCGCCAGAAATACACATCTCTAACCCCTCACTAGAATGACCAATAATCGAACTCGCGGCCGCCGAGGTGGTAGGCCAAGACCATACCGATCACGCCACTGAGGCGCTTTGTTGGTGATATTATTATTAGTATTATTATTATTACCCTATGCACCGAACAAGATTGCTAAGCAGTAAGACCACTAACTTAATGAATACGCTTGCCCGAAGTAAATATCAAATGGCGAATTGTAAATCAGAAAAAAATTTAAATTTACACTTACAAGACCAGATAAGAGGACTGAAAGTAGTAGTATGCGTCGTAAAAAATAAATTATATATACACACATACATACATACATATGTCCGATACTGAAACAAATATCTAATCTCAGAGGTCTATTAAGCAAATGGTTTATGACATTTGACGAGAACAGCCAAATAACAAAAAAGACATACAACGACCAAGGCTAATATTAGACTATTTCAAGTCCTAGGGAATAAAAGGTCATCCCACGCGCAGGTCAACTGGGGTCATCACGGATCCCATTCAGTCACTAGCCACCGAAATGCTTACTTTACCCTCCGTACAGATTTCCTTTTACTTCTCCATAAAATACGGATTTAACTAGGAACTGTTAACTCAGAAACTTCCATATATTTCCATCAAAATATCTAATCTAAAATTCGTTATTCCCATTTTTTTTATCATCTATTTCACTCACCTTCTGCAGAGCTTCGAATGTTAAAAACGTGCGGCTGAGACTTGGGATTACGTTCTATTGTCAACAAATTCTGTTGAATTACTCCATAATCATTATTCGTGTTGACTGTTACTTTTGTTGTAATAGGAAGCTTACAATTTTACAGGAATAACCCAACAGGAAAATCTTATTATAATTATTATTATTGTCCTTACTAATCGCTTTTCTGGCTCTGCAATATTATTTAATAACTGTGAATACGGGAATACTATTTTATTTTACATAAAAATCCGGGGATATACCAGCCACCAGAATCCCCGGTTTCTTTAAATAAGAATAAAAAGCATTCCCTCATCCTTTCTATTATATACCAATTTGAATATTGCCCAGTTATTAAATTACATTATTGAGACAGGAAAGCGATTAATAAGAAGAATAGATAAGTTATATAAAGTTAATTCGCTAAACGCAGCATTTCTTTTTAAAAGAATATGTTTGAAAGAGGGTCTTCTTACAGGATATTACTATTATTATTATTAAATGCTATTTTTGTTGCTATAAGAAGCGTACAATTTTACAGGAACAACCAAACAACAATAATTTTATTATTATTATTATTATTATTATTATTATTATTATTATTATTATTATTATTATTATTATTATTATTATTATTATTATTATTATTATTATCATCATCATTATTATTATTTAAATGTTATTTTTGTTGTTATAGGAAGCACACAATTTAAGAGGAATGACCCAACAACAATTTTATTATTATTATTATTATTATTATTATTATTATTATTATTATTATTATTATTATTATTATTATTTAAATGTTATTTTTGTTGTTATATGAACGTCCAATTTTACAGGAATAACCCAACAACAATGATTTTATTATTATCATTATTATTATTATTATTATTATTGAAAGATATTTCTGCATCAGCTGCATTTAACTTGAGAATAGTCTTCTCTGTTTTTCTAATATTGCTTTTACAACTGGCGAGCACTGCGTCGATATGATTCATCAGGATGAGTTCATTTCAGGGATATTGCTTAAAAATTTATTTATCACTCCAAATAAATAAATAGACCAAGATATAACTCGATTTTGAGGTTAGTGTTCTTTCAATAAAACTTGTTTGAAAGTGAGTCTCCTTTCAATATATTATTATCAATATTATTATCGGTACCAGTCATTCCATATTACACATAATCCTTAATAATAATAAAAAAAGAAGCTGTAAAGAAAACTCCTAAACTTCAATAATCCCGAGGCTCAAAAATTGTCCGGGGCTCAAAGTATCCAAGAGAATTTACTACGAGAAACTTCTCTGCGCTATTTTCCTTTCTTTCTCTCTCGCTTCTCAGCCACTTG
>NC_087205.1:24453711-24461211 GCF_015104395.2 Macrobrachium nipponense | reverse complement strand
ATTATTATTATTATTATTATTATTATTATTATTATTATTATTATTATTATTATTATTATCATTATTATTATTATTATTATCATTCAAAGCTAAAAGGTTTTCATGTGCAACTATCGTTAAAGTTCATCAATTGAAAAAGAAAATGGGAGAAGACAATAATGAATAAATAGTGTTTATTAATTAAATATGAAATTAAATAGTGATATCATACTGAAAAAAAAACCTTCGATAATGTGGAATAAACCACTCAGTATATATTGTTGATCTAATCAAGCACCCGAGTTCGCTCAATATATACGCAGGTCATTTTTTTTAATTTTCACTAATTACTGTGAACTGTGCGAGATTTTTGTATTCTTTTATTACGTTGTATTAACCAAGACGGACATAAACGTTGGGGAAAAGTGTAAAAATAATAAAATAATAATAATAATGCTTAATACATTCACGAAAAGAAATATACAGTTCCACTCAATAATGCGAGCGTAATTAAATAGACGCTCTGCATAAAGACTAAATCTCTTTTGCTTTCAGAAGGATTTATTTATTTTAGTCACTAATAAAATGAAATTAAGACAGTTAATTACATTTGACCTCATTACCGCTTGAGTCATTCAGCGTAATTACATTATGAATGAATTAATGCCATTGTTTCGAATACGCAGTTTGAGCAATATCTGGTCTAAAATTCTAACACATTTTTCAGTTTTACTTTTTCCTTTGGTGCTCTTCGGAATGGGTGGCTGGCTCTATGCATGCAGAGCTAGAGGAATAATATAATTATTCAAGTAGTAGTAATGGATGTATGTATGTATGTATATAAAAAGTAGTAGTAATGTATGTATGTATATAAAAATGAAGTAGTAATGTATGTATGTATGTATGTATATGAGTGTGTGTGTGTGTATAAGTGAATGTTTGCATGTCTGTGAGCTATAGTTCGTTTTGATCTAGCTGGCTTCGTGCCAGCACGGCCTCTTGCTCCTAGAGCAACCCTTAAAGTGCTCTATTGAAAGCCGAACCGCTTGACAGACCCAGACAAAATTTTGTACGCGGCCCACTATGTGACCCTAGGAAACTTATACCTCAAAATCAAAGCCCTACCCCCGCGACAGACATCATACGTGTGTGTGTGTGTGTGTGTGTGTGTGTGAGTGTGTGTGTGTCTCTGTCTCTTACTGGGCAATTTCGCCGACATTTTGCTTAACAGCCCGAGGGCAATGAAATTCTTCATTCAGTTTTTCCTGAACCTTCTTCATAATATTCCCTTCTTTACGGCGCGGGCAACGAGACGGTCTGAGATGATACAAAAAAAATTAAATAAATAATCTTGGTACGGTAAGAAGCGTGTGCTAATGAGATTTCCTCTAAAAGTGATGGAAGACCTGCATCTTTTAAATAAGCATACTAAATGGTTGGGAAAAGACTGATCAAGAAATAATTACTCGTCTCAAAGTGAATTCTATTATTATTATTATTATTATATTATTATTATTATTATTATTATTATTATTATTATTATTATTATTATTATTATTATTATTATTATCACAGTCATTCTGTTTAACTGGGTGGTATTTATAGGGTGGGGTTCCAGGTTGCATCCTGCCTCCTTAGGAGTCCATCACTTTTCTTACTATGTGTGCTGTTCCTAGGAGTACACTCTTCTACGTGAGTCCTAGAGCTACTTCGGCATCTAGATTTTCCAGGTTCCTTTTCAGGGATCTTGCGATCGTGCCTAATGTTTCTATGGTTATGGGTACAATTTCCGCTGGCGAATCCCATATCCTTCTATTTTCATTTTAGGTCCTGATACTTATCAATATTTTCTCTCTCTTTCTCTTATTATTATTATTATTTATTATTATTATTATTATTTATTATTATTATATTATTATTATTGTATTATTATTAATTATCTTAATTAATTATTTTATTATTATTATTTATTTTATTATTATTATTAATTCTTATTTATTTTTTTTTTTTTTTTTTTTTTTTTTTTTTTTATTATTTATTCAGTACAGTAGATGAACGCTATTCACATGAAACAAGTCCACCATAGGGGGCCATTGACTTGAAGTCGAAGCTTACAAAGAATATCGTATTCATTAGGAAGAAATTAGAGGAAGTACAGGGAAATACAGAAAGAAGAGATAGCATATAAAAAAACTTAATTAACAAGTAAATGAATATATAAAAATTTCTTGAAATGCAAGACGAATAAATAAGGCAGTAAAAATAGTATGAAAGAATGATGGATTCAACTCGTCTCTTAATTTTTTTTGCAATGACGTAAAATTTTGATTTAAAATATTGTATATAAACTAAAATAAAAAATTACTCCTTGTGAGCTTAGATGGACTACACGTATAAACTACTTTCGCAGAAACTCCCATTATTTTTTTGGTATAACATTTTAAACCTATTTATTTGTCTTAATTCAAATGCTAACCTAAAAACCATTCATTTGTATTCGTTATTTTCTTACATTTCTTTCTTTTGCAAAATCAATAAAAAAGACACTTCATTCACTTTTCATTTGCTTACACGCAAGCTTTTTTTTCTAGCATATAATAATAATAATAATAATAATAATAATAATAATAATAATAAAATAATAATAATAATAATAATAATAATAATAAATAATAATAATAATAATAATAATATCCCTTCATATGCTAGTTCGTAGCAACGATTAAACGCTCATCCATTACATTTTCATAAAACGATATATCCTTTGTAATGTGATTACAGTTCGTAATTCATTTAATTTAATTTAATTACAATCATGCGCCACCAGGGTAAAATTTAGCTCTGCTTGTAATCCAGCTGTCGTTTCCTTTTCCATCGCAAATGGCGCATAAATACGAAACCGTAATGAAAGCGTTGGTCAAAAATCTATTCACGAATTATTGTAGCCGGAATGCATTTATGATATTCTATTTTAATAAACATAATATATTCGACGACTCGTTGTAAAACACCAGACGCTAATCCCGCTAATTTATCTAATGTATTATGTACTTTTTTTTTTGGTGCATCCCTTTAATCATTCCAGCATAATCTGTCTATAGGTAATACGTTTAATTTCCCGGCAGGCATTGGAAAGGATTTTATAACTTTTTTTTTTTTTTTTTGGTCGATGCACATCGATGCTTATAAGCTAAAATACTCCTGAAGGCTATATTATTAAAGTTAATGAATGCATTATGCTTCTACCAACTTACTCAGATCTCTTTACTTCATAATGATATTTAGTAGTCACCTCTTTTCATTTCCTCTCAGAAGTTACAAAGAACACTCATTTGCACCGTAGGGAGAAATATCCTTCAAACGGTGGTCGTACTTCATACTACTCTAAAAAGTTGACAATCAAAACTTCAAAAGGTGATTTGTTTTAAAAGAGCAAATACGATGATTTGAAAGAGAATGTTGACTGAAATAAAATTACGTGGAATAAGAAATAATTTCAAAATCATGTAGTTACTACTACTACTACTACTACTACTACTACTACTACTACTCCTATTACTGAATAATAATAATAATAATAATAATAATAATAATAATAATAATAATAATAATAATAATAATAATAATAATAATAATAATATTTTGGAAGAAGACCCTCTTTTAAACAAATGCTGTTAAACAAAATGGCAGAATTCAGCGAATTAATCTTATATACTAATATATAATAAGAAAAAAAGAAAAGATAATAATAATAATAATAATAATAATAATAATAATAATAATATAATAATAATAATAATAATAATAATAATAATAATAATAATAATAATACGACATCAAGCTCTTTGGTAAGAGCACCAAGAAAATAAATACCCTAATCCAGACTGTAAGGATTGTACCTGGGTACATGAGGATGGGGTTTGGAACAGAAAAATGTGCTTTGGTTAACAAGGTAAAGTGACAAGGACTGAAGGGAGAAAGCTACCAGACGGGAATATCATCAAACACATAGGACTGCGTGAACATCGAGAGCAGAGCATGGGGGCAATATCTGAAAACCAGCGAAGACGAGTGGCTAAGGAGCACATGGGAAGGACTGATAAAAGTAGATGAAGACCCAAAAATATACAGAGACAGCAGAATGGCACAACAAACCAATGCACGGGAAATACATGAGACAGACTAGAGAACTGGCCAGCGGCGAAACACGGCAATGGCTACAGAGGGGAGAACTCAAGAAAGAAACAGAAGGGATGTTAACTGCGGCACAAGATCAGGCCCTAAGGACCAGATAATATTTATGTTCAAAGAACGATAAATTGAAATAACATCTCGCCCATGCAAGACGAGACCAAAGATTAGACCATAAACCACATACCAAGCAAGTGTCAGGAGCTTGCACACAACCAATGCAAAAAAAAAAGAGGCATGATTGAGTAGCAAAAGCCGTCCACTGGAGCCTGCGCAATAAAAACCAGCTAGCTTGCAGTAATAAGTGGTATGACTGAACACCAACCTGAATGAGTGATAGAAAACGATCAGGCAAAGATCCTTTGGGACTATGGCATCAGAACAGATAGGGTGATGAGTGCCAATATGTCGCAATACCATGGGGCATCAGAATAGATGGCAAGGAAAGATGAAACATTGATAAGTATCAAGGCCCTGAAAGTTGAGAAAAGAAGGATATGGGATACGCCAGTGGAAATTGTACCCATAATCATAGGAACACTAGGCACGATCCGCAGGTCCCTGAAAAGGAACCCGGAAAGACTAGATGCCGAAGTAACTCCAGGACTCACGCAGAAGAGTGTGCTATTAGAAAACAGAGCAGATAGTGAGAAAATTGAGGGACTCCTAAGGAGGCAGGATACAACCCGGAACCCGCCCCCCCCCACCTTCCCCCACACTATAAATACCACCCAGTCGAATAGGATGACTGAGATAGACAATAATAATAATAATAATAATAATAATAATAATAATATATAATATATAATAAAATAATATAATAATAATACAAGAAGCAGGTGTAAACCCAGATCCGAAATCGGAGATAAACCTTGCATGATAAAAAAGTGATAAAAATTGTCACATTAGAAAAAAAAGCAAAAGATGGATACGAATAATGAAAATAAAAATCCAAACATAAACTGAATAACAAAAAACACGATAAAGAGAAAGAACAAAGAAGCTCCCATTGGAGAAAAACTGAAGGCTACATTGTGTCAACCCAGTCTTTGTAGAATGTATGACCTGCTCTTCTACACCAAAGTTTCTCATTAAAAGTGTAAGGGAATCAGGGAGACATTCCACTACCTCACCACACCTTTTTTTTGTGTGCCTTCGACATTTACTCTCTAGTAAATGAGAAATGTCAACCTGTTTCGTGCTTAGATTAAATGGAGTAGTTTTTGCCGTTCAGAGGCAGCTATGCTAGAGTTACAACGCCTATAATAATAATAATAATAATAATAATAATAATAATAATAATAATAATAATAACCGGAACCCCACACTATAAACCGCTCAGTCGAATACGATGATAGTGATAGAATAATAATAATAATAATAATAATAATAATAATACGTAATGATAATATTAATAATACCCTGTCTATTTTTTTTTCTGTAACAAAGAGCCTACGGATAAGGAATATCAGAAAAGCTTGTAAACGCAGATGTAGAAGAAAATAATATGAATGATATAATTCAGGTTTGATACCAATAGCAAAATTAATGACATAGTTCCGTTATTTTTGATAAACCATATAATATATATATATAAATATATATATAATATATATATATATATATATATATATATATATATATATAGATATATATATGGGTGTGTAGTACATGTACAGATACCTACAAATAAGAAATTAAAGAAAACGTAGATAACACACGAAACGGAAACATTATGGCCCATCAATAACTATGAATTACAACTATTAATAATAAGAGTAAGAAAAATAATGATAATAATAATAATAATAATAATAATAATAATAATAATAATAATAATAATAATAATATAATAATAATAATAATAATAATAATAATAATAATAATAATAATAATAATAATAATAATAATAATGGTTAGAAAAGCCAGAAAAAAAAGTAAGAAATAATGAAAGAGAACAGAAGCAAATAGCTTTCAGATAATTCCCTAAGACACCACCGCCCACGCGGGAGAATTTTTCCGAAACATTTCTGTTATTCCTATAGATCTCTCTCTCTCTCTCTCTCTCTCTCTCTCTCTCTCTCTCTCTCTCTCTCTCTCTCTCTCGGAGCGACAAATTGACTTATTGACTTCGATTTAATTATTTCTTTGTTATAATTTTTTTTTTATTTTGTCGAAAATGTTTTTTTTTTTTTCATTCCATCCGTTTCATATATGTTTTTGTTTTTTGTTTACTTACTGAAGGAAGTCCTATTTTATGGAAAAACACTCCTGTACGTTATTAAGCTTTTGCCTTATTGCAAAATTAATAAAAGGCTGCTCATTGGAAATGTTTTCCAAAATATGCGGAATGTGTTCCGTATAAAAAAAAAGAATGATGTGTTCTATAGCAATATCCCCTCAGACAATATTTTATATATTCGTGTATATTTTTTTCTATGGGCGCCTTTTCCCGTATGTATTTTATTACCGAATACAAGCTAGAACTGAATTGGATGTTCATGTAATCGTATTTATGTAACATTTTTTTTTTCTCTTTTATACAGTCCTTATTTTCCTTGCTGAGACGCTGGCTACAGAAGCTAATCCTCTTTCGCTAAGCACTTTATCATATATAAGAGGGATGAGGCTGCTAGCCCCTACCCATTCTCCTTATTTTGCCTGTCTGCAGTCTGCACTTTCTTTGAAGACAATATTCTTCAGAGATGAGACTGGCGGCTGTAGTAAGGACGAATTTTACCGAATTGCTGTACCAGTTTCTCAGATCGGTTATAATAGCACACATGTAAATCCCGCTGCGCTCCGCCAAATAATGCATTAATCTAGACCAGACTCGAATGAAACGATCTTATCCCAAATTGCGGATAATAATAATAAAAAAAGTAGGGTTGGACTGACAATCAACGGCGTTCCAAAGTAAACTGGAAAAGTGAGTAAAGCTTTAAGCAAATTTAAGTTTTCTCACATCAACGACTCTGGGTCATATCGCGTCTTGAAGCGCAATTATTTCCCCTCAGCTTATAAATATAACAATAAGAAACAGGCAGATAGATAGTTCAATTAAGTCAATAACAAATAATGATAATAACGGAAGATACTGGAGGCTCCTGTTATTAATAATAAACTGACAGATAGATAGTTCAGTTAAATTAATAACAGATAATGGTAATAGCGGCAGATATTGGGGGTTCCTGTTAATAGTAATAAACTGACAGATACATAGTTTAGTTAAATTAATAACAGATAATGATAATAGCAGAAGATACTGGGGGCCCCTGTTAATAATAATAAACTGAAAAATAGATAGCCCAGTTAAATTAATAACAGACA
>NC_087205.1:24446211-24448711 GCF_015104395.2 Macrobrachium nipponense | reverse complement strand
GTGACACAACTCTCAGTCTACAGTTAATATCGTGTGACACAACTCACAGTCTACAGTTAAGATCGTGTGACACAACTCTCAGTCTACAGTTAAGATCGTGTGACACAACTCTCAGTCTACAGTTAAAGTCGCGTGAGAACAGCGAATAGAGTCCGTATTCCTAAGAGTTCAACATCAAAGCGAGGGCGCTTCTTTAATCCAACAGCGGCAGTCGGTGTTTATGAGACAGCGGCCTATCCTTAACAAAGGCCAATTTACTTCCCGGTGGATTTGTTCTTGGCCACAAAGCAATCACGGTCGAGATCAGCTTCGGTTGCAGATTATCTCTGTAGATCACGTTCTTATATCTTCTTTCTCTGGCAATCAAGCTTCCTAAACAATAGGCCGAGATGGCTTTCTCTCTCATAGATACCGTATGTTTATTTGGTTTTATGTCGTCCTCTTGCACTGCTTACACGAAAGGGAATCGGTTGTGCTCTCTCTCTCTCTCTCTCTCTCTCTCTCTCTCATCCGTATGTGCACACACACACACATGAAATTTCTACGCCTCTACCAAACAGTAATAATTTATTGAGTGGACCACTTTTTTTCTATGTCCCTTTGAAGAACAAATAAAAGAATGAAAGTCTGCCGTATATTATTATATATCATATAATAAACTATAGTATACATACGTATATAAATATTTCCCTTAATATTCTATTTTCGAAATGATCTTTCATCCATAACATAAGCCAACCAAGTGCCAAACTTGTTAAAATCAACAATACTCGACTTGTTATATTCTGTCTCTTGATTCTTGCTTCTTAGCCACGTTTTTTGGAAGCCCCGCTTGCTTCCGTTTTCTATATAGTCCCCTATTCCTCAAGAGACAATTCTATACATATTTCTTCTGGATTACATCCTGACTGCTATTCCCCTAACCTTCTTTAATATAGTTTATTGGATTCGACGGTCTTTCGGGAAAATGAAAAAGAAATCTTACCAGATCTTGAGCTTACACAGGTAACTGAACGATAGGGAAACTGCTCACTTCGATTTAGACCATTTAAAAATGTCAAACAATCTTGAAGTTATTTGCTTTTGTTGATGACTATCCTGAATCATACGTTTATTTTTCTATTTATTAGGAATTTGATAAATCAATGTCTTTTTATAAATTCTATTAAAATCATATTGAAAGTATTATAAAAAATATTAACTATCTAACTGAATAATCAGACATTTTTCCTTCGTTGGAAGAGTGGATTACATACTCGCCTACCGATTTGGTAGCTCCGAGTTCGCTCCCCGCTCTGCCAAAGCGGAAACAGAGGAATTTATTTCTGGCGATTAGAAACTCATTTCTCGATATAATGTGCTTCGGATCCCACAATAAACTATAGGTCCCGTTACTAAGTAACCCATTGGTTCCTAGCCACGTCAAGATATCTAACTCTTCGGTACTGCCCTAGGAGAGCGGATAATCAGCTCAGTGGTCTGGTTCAACTAAGGTATACTTAGCTCTTAGTAAGTAATTAGTTCAGGAATCATGTAATCAGTACATAAGCATTCAATTGGTCATCTGTCGTGCCATATCGACTGCTTGGAGGGCATTTAAAACCTACACCTAAGATCTCATACTGAACCGATCTTTTCGAAGACTCTCTCTTTCGTAGATAGTGCTGTAATAAATACTAGTTTTGATTATTTAAGGTTATGAAATACGATGATGGACGAAATGTTGTTTTTCGCAAGCGGAAAAAACAATGATAAAAGCGAAAACGTAGGTCGTAAAATGGTTAAGGCTTCTAAAATCAGTAGTACTATGTGTGAGCCACAAATAGCAATACGAAGTGTTGCATATATATATATATATATATATATATATATATATATATATATATATATATATATATATATATTATATATATATATATATATATATATATATATATATATATATATATATATATATATATATATATATATATATAATATATATATATATATATATATATATATATATATATATATATATATATATATATATATATACATATATATATATATATATATATATATATTATATATATATATATATATATATATATATATATATATATATATATATATATATATATATATATATATATATATATATATAACTGAATCACGAAAGTTAGGAACGTGAAAAATCCATAAATAAAGGTATAAGCCACGAAGGAAAAATAAACAACGGAGTTACCACAAGGTCTTTCGACGTTCAACGTTCTTTACTTAGGATGTTGAACGTCGAAGGATCTTGAGTTTTCCTTCATGGCTTATACCTTTAGATATATATATATATATATATATATATATATATATATATATATATATATATATATATATATATATATATATATATATATATATATATATATATAAGCAGAGGCGCATTTTTTTACATTCCAGAATATCGTTACCCTAAACCCCATCATAAAACTTAAGGGCCTCTCTGTGGGTATCTTGGAAGAAC
>NC_087205.1:24433343-24435843 GCF_015104395.2 Macrobrachium nipponense | reverse complement strand
TATAATATAATATATATTTATATATATATCCTATATATATATATATATATATAGTATATATTTATATATATATATATATATAATATATATATATATATATAGTATATATATATATATATATATATATATATGATATATATGATAATATAGTATATATATATATATATATATATCATATATATATATATATATATATATATATATATATATATATATATATGAGAGAGAGAGAGAGAGAGACGAGATGAGAGAGAGAGAGAGAGAGAGAGAGAGGGTATAATAATATATATATATATATATATATATATATATATATATATATATTATATATATATATGTGTGTGTGTGTGTGTGTGTGTGTGTGTGTGTGTGTGATGTGTGTGCATAAATGGTTTTCAAAAGGTATTACCCCTGAGCCACTTAGTAATTTTGGGTTAAGGTTGGTAGCCTTGCATGTGAGTGTGTGTGTGCGTGTGTGTGTGTGAGTGTAATGCCTAAACAGGCAGCTCTAAACACAATAATATTCTTCCCTTCTTGTCAGGTAGCCTGGAGAGACGAGGGAAATCCTGTTCACCTGACTCATCAGAAACTCAGCGAGTGTGAAATTTCTTACAGGCGCCGCTTTGATGAATAGAATATTTGACGCAATAAAGCGCAGATTACTGTAATAACTGCGATTACGAGTAAATAAAATAGAAGATAAAAAAAGAAAAAGAAAATTCACTATGGGAAAGGTTGTAGATTATTCTATATTATCGCGTTTATTTGCATATGTACACGTTTTCTTTCAAGAGAATTTTTTCTTTAGTTTTTATTAGTTTTAACAGTTCTGCAGTGTGAGAGCCAGAAGGTCTTTATTCCATGGCTATAAAAAAAACTATTCACTGTAATTTCCTCAGCGATTACGACGATGATAATTACGATGATTATCTTGCGCTATCGTCCGTGACTTTCTGATGGGTAGAATGATTTGTAAAGAGTGAATAAAACGTGGGATATTTCAAAATACTATCTATCTATTTTTCCTTCTACATTATCACTTTTCTGAAAAGACTACTATTGCCTGGCTTTGTCTGTCTGTCCGTCAGCATTTTTCTGTCCGGCCTGAGATCTTAAAAACTACAGAGGGTCACTAGATTTTAAGGTTCGGAATGACAGACAAAAGTGCGGACGGACGGACAAAGACATCCCAATTGTTTGCTTTGACAGTCAACTAAAAACAGAAGAATAATAAGCGATTTTATTTATTTATTTATTTTTATATATTGATTTATTTATTATTATTATTGTTTATTTATTTATTTATTATTATTTTACTTTTTTATTTATATGTTTATTTATTTATTTATTTTATTTATTTTATTTTTTTATTTATTTATTTATTTATTATTTATCTATTTATTTTATTTATTATTATTATTATTTTATTATTATTATTATTATTATTATTATTATTGGTGTATGCTGGAAACAGACCTGCTTTTTTAAACATAACTTTTATGCAAACAAAATAACGGTTCCAGAAATTCACCAGAATTTGATTCTATAACAAAATCCTTTCAATTCTCCTCATGATTTCTCTTTCTGGCAACTCTGGTATTACAAAGCAGCTGTCCAATATTCATCGTGCTGTAGGTCGTCAACGGAATTTTCGGGCTGGTGTTATCAAAGGCAACGGGGTATCAAGGACATTATTATTATTATTATTATTATTATTATTATTATTATTATTATTATTTATTATTATTATTATTATTTTTTTTTTTTTTTTTTTTTTGGGGGGTTTTTTTTTTTTTTTTTTTTTGGGGGGGGGTCTATCACAGTCCTCCAATTTGACTGGGTGGTAATTATAGTGTGGAGTTCCGGGTTGCATCCTGCCTCCTTAGGAGTCCATCGCTTTTCTTACTATGTGCGCCGTTTCTAGGATCAAATTCTAGGAGCACACTCTTCTGCATGAGTCCTGGAGCTACTTCGACCTCTAGTTTTTCTAGATTCCTTTTCAGGGATCTTGGGATCGTGCCTAGTGTTCCTATGGTTATGGGTACAATTTCCACTGGCATATCCCATATCCTTCTTATTTCTATTTTCAGGTCTTGATACTTATCCATTTTTTCCCTTTCTTTCTCTTCAACTATTGTGTCCCATGGTATTGCGACATCAGTGAGTGATACTTTCTTCTTGAATTTGTTAATCAACTATTATTATTATTACTATTATTATTATTATTGACTGAACCGTCTCTCCTTCTTTTGCAGCATCGACGCGAGAACAGCTCCCCTGTCACGATCCGTCCACTGGTCACTCCTAGGGAGCCGAGCCCACTTCGACGTGACTTCCCCCCGCCAGGGGCTAGTGATCGATGACGTCAGCTACGAGGACGAGGCTGAATACCGGTGCCGCGTCGACTTCCGTTCGTCCCCGACACGAAATCTCAGAGTGAAACTCACGGTTGTAGGTGAGGTCTTTTTCATGCAGTTTCTCATGTTGGATATATAAGAAT
>NC_087205.1:24425843-24428343 GCF_015104395.2 Macrobrachium nipponense | reverse complement strand
AAGTTATACTCTTATGGATTTTGGAAGAAGTTACATATGGCATTTTTTTTTTTTTATGCTTTTGTTATTCAAGTTCTTCCTAGGTGTTTTTGGTGATTTCACTGCTGATAATACTATTACTGGTACCACAACGACTAATGTTGTTGCTGCTGCTGCTAATAATAATAATAATAATAATAATAATAATAATAAGGTGATACGTGCAAATAGACCAGACGTGACGTTGATTGACAAAATCAAGAAGAAAGTATCACTCATTGATGTCGCAATACCATGGGACACCATAGTTGAAGGGAAAGAGAGGGAAAAAATGGATAAGTATCAAGACCTTAAAATAGAAATAGGAAGGATATGGGACATGCCAGTGGAAATTGTACCTATAATCATAGGAATACTAGGCACGATCTCAAGATCCCTGAAAACGAACCTAGAAGTAGCTCCAGGACTCATGCAGAAGAGTGTGATCCTAGAAACGGCGCACATAGTAAGAAAAGTGATGGACTCCTAAGGACGCAGGATGCAACCCGGAACCCCACACTATAAATACCACCCAGTTGAATTGGAAGACTGGGATAGACCAAAAAAAGAAAAAAAAAATAATGATAATAATAATAATATGCTACGGAAATCAGCTGAATGCACTGAGACATAACGACGAGTATAGCATAAGATGATTTCACATAAATAGTATACAATAATTAAAACAATTTCTATTTTAGACAGTGTTAAGTAAAAGGTACTGTTAACAAATACCAAGTGTAAAGATATTATATTGTTGACACTTAGGTTTAAAAAAATTACCAGTCAAAATTAGTTATTCTTTCGTTGTGTGTTCACTATTAAAAACTAAAATTACATTACACTTCGAATTATCAACGTAGAAACATTCGCAGAGAGAGAGAGAGAGAGGAGAGAGAGAGAGAGAGAGATATTAATATGCACTAATTTTAAAGTACCACCAATTCAAAGAAATGAAACAAAGCGACTAAATATTATATATATATATATATATATATATATATATATATATATATATATATATATATATATATATATATATATATATATATCTATATATAATATATGTATATGTGATGTATATATATATATATATATATATATATATATATATATATATATATATATATATATATATATATATATATATATATATATATATATATATATATATATATATATATATATATATATATATATATATATATATATATATATATACAATACATATACTATATATATATATATATATATATATATATATATATATATATATATATATATATATAATATATATATATATATATACGGATATATATATACATATATATATATATATATATATATATATATATATATATATATATATATATATGAATAACTTGATCACGAAGTATATAAAACGTGATGCTATGTATAAATAAAGGTTTTTTTGCCACGAAGGAAAAAAATGAAAAAGTGAGTTAGCCGAGTACTTTCGGTCCTATTCGGACCCTTTACTGAGGCAGTAAAGGGTCCGAATAGGACCGAAAGTACTCGTCTAACTCGCTTTTTCATTTTTTTCCTTCGTGGCAAAAAAAACACCTTTATATACATATAGATATATATATATATATATATATATATATATATATATATATATACTATATATATATATATATATTAAGTGCATATGAATAAAAAAAAAAAAGATAAACTCCAGATTTCGGCCATTGGTGAATGGCATTACCACATCACAATGGTATATTCTCTTAAAATTATCTGCTTCAGGTTTGAACATTAATGCAAGACATTTCCTACACAGTCAGAAGACCGTAATCTTTTAAAATGTTTTTCTTGCCAGTAAAATATTCTGGGGATCGGAAAAATATAATCATTATACATTAAAAGGACAACATGAAAATGTCTAATTTAATCGGCAATTTTTAGTGCTTTTCGCAGAACTAATATCAAATGGTTTTGTTTATATTCTATTCTATTTATTTACAGTACCAATAGTCTCGTACATAATACCGATGGCAGATAAACCTTTCAACATGTGTGGAACAGATTTGCTGAAATGGAAATAGTTAAAGCCAACACCTCATAAGGAGAAAAAGCTTATACTGAATATATATGTATATATATATATATATATAGTATAGTATATATATATATATATATATATATATATATATATATATATATATATATATAATATATATATATATTATATATAATATATCTTACAAGTGTGTAATGTTAGTGAATTACATATCATGTCTTGCTTAGAGACAGCCGAGCTGTAGGGGGAGCTTTCTTGAGTGAAGGAATTTGGTAAAGTAAGTATTTTACTCTAGAGACTGCTCATCTTGTCGTCAGCATGTACATTCGTTTGTACGGATGTTACAGGTCTAGTCGACCAGGTCACTTGCGAAAGTCACATTGCTTTTGGTGAGAAGAAAGAGGTCAGTTTGGTACACGCCAGGTGTCGGGAGAGAAA
>NC_087205.1:24418343-24420843 GCF_015104395.2 Macrobrachium nipponense | reverse complement strand
TTTTTACAAGTAACCTTTCCAGCTGACGATTGACATTACTGAAAATTCATTCCTTAGTTGCCTGATTGCTCATTTCTAATTTGTTACCTTTGACATATGGGCTGGGCTTATATTTTAGATGAAAGACCCTTCAATTCTGCCTTTGGTTTATAGACATGTTCAAGCTCACTTTACATATGCCATAACCGATGCAAATAAAACGATTACAAGCAAGATAAAATTTTGTCTGGATTAACATCGATCAGTAATAAAAAAAAAACATTCGAAACCTCTCTTTTGGATGAGAAAGGAAAGAAGGAATATAATAATTAAACATATACATTTCATCTTAATGGAAATACTCCATACAAAAGCTGAGAATAGAGAAACTAAAAAAAATATATATATAAGACCCAGATTACACGTAATGAAAATAGATTAATACATAAAGAGAAATACATAGGAAAATAATAATCAAACAAAAAATGAATATTAATGAAAATAGGCGCCTCCCCCAGAAAAAAAACTGCTAACAAAGAGAAACTAAAAAAAATTAATTATGAGACACAGGTTACATGTAAGGAAAAAGGGAGCAATACATAAAGAGAAATACACAGGAAAATAATAATTAAACAAAAATTCAAATATTGATGAAAATACCTCCCCCCCCCAAAAAAAAAAATGCGAACAAAGAGAAACTAAGAACAAATTAATCATGAGACCCAGATGACACGTAAGGAAAAAGGGAACCATACATAAAGAGAAATACATAAAGAGGGAACAAACAGAAACGCGCAAACTGGACGAAAAACATCGCCCGAAAAATAAGAAGCCCATAAACAAAGAGATGCCGAAATGGGAGCCGCAAGAGAACAATTTCCCGCAGAGTCTCGTATTAATCAGCGCCGGAATTGAAGAGATACGGAGATGGCGTGATGAAAGCGTCGTATTAGGGAAGATAGATCACGGAGTTGAGATAATTTAGGTATGTGTATAACATGGACTCGCAGAGAATGGAGATTAGGAAGCAAAAAAGGTATTACTAGATACACCCCGATGATGGAGGCTACTGTCTGAGTGCAGAGGAATATATTTCAACAAACAGAAACGAAAAGGAATGTACGTAAATAAATTAATTAATTAATATATATATATATATATATATATATATATATATATATATAATATATATATACATAAAATAATAGGCGAATAACACAGGACAAAAATGATAGTCAGAAAATCCTGTGGTATTCGCTTATTTGATGAAGTCACGTGCATATACTGTGATTTTTTAAGAAGAATATATATATATATATAGATATATATATATATATATATATATATATATATATATATATATATATATATATATGATATAATATATATATATATATATACAAGTTGGGAGCCACCTGTCCCTCCCTATCTTGGTTAAGAGACTCTCACAACTGTCAGCTAATTGACAGTTATGTAACTCTTATTCTCTGCTCAAGTCAAGAATATATATATATATATATATATATATATATATATATATATATATATATATATATATATAATATATATATTTATATATATATATATATATATATATCATGCTATAATGGGCGTAATGTCTGTCTGTCTGTCTGTCTGTCATTCAATCACAGCCAAACGGCTGGCCAGATGGGCATGAAACTTGGCAGGGTTATGGTAGGGACCCCTAAGATGGTTTGTAATGGGGTTTCATCCAACCTACCCCCCTCCTTTGTAGGGGGTAGGAATGAGAAGGGATTCCCTGAAACGGAGCCGTTTCTGGCCATAAAACGAGGCTGGTTATTCCCGTAGACTTAGTTACTTTATGAATTTTCATACATAATTCCTGTACAACTTCCCCTGGAGAAAAGTCGCAAATATTTCAGCTCGGACACAAGAGAAGATGAAAATTATCATCAATATCTGCAAGATTTTTTGAATAACTTAATGTTGCTTCGGAATTTCGATCCTGCCAATGGACATTGCAACAGAACGAGGTACACCCTTATGGAGCTAAACTCCCACGTCATCGAAGTAGTGATAGCAACGGGCCCTCACACCGGCAAACGTCTGCTCATCCCCCGGATTCCTCTGATGCCTTCGGACAACCAGTTTCCGTTCCAGTTACGGCGCAGGTAGTTTCCTATCAACCTGGCCTTCTCATTCACTGCAAATAAGTGCAGGGCCTAGCTTTGGATCGTGTTGGTGTGTTTCTGCCGTCACCCATGTTCACGCATGGACCAACTGAATGTGGCGATGAGCAGAGCAACTGACTCTGCCAGCTTAAAATTAAGTGTGGACAAACTGATAATATGTGACAAAGAGGTTCTTTAGTAGGTATGTATAAAATCGCCCTTATTTTAATATTGCTGAACAAATAGTACATATAAATTTTTCACTTCTGCACCCGTATTTTATCACCCATCGTAGATGGGTAAGCTTGCTAGTATATATAATGTGTGTGTGTCGAATGCAGAGTATAAAAAAAACGAAAAAAGTTCTG
>NC_087205.1:24403698-24417843 GCF_015104395.2 Macrobrachium nipponense | reverse complement strand
CACCAGTATCACAGAAACAAATAACTTGACATATGCAGGAGCTAGATTAGTAGCAGAACTGATGGAATTCGAACACCAACACCACCAGACAACCAACCCAACAGAAACCAAAACAGCAACCTCCTTGGAAAAGGCGCCTGGAAAAGCAATCATAGTGATGAGATCTGACTTGAGTAAACTGAAAGAGATGGCAGAAAAAAGGTTAAGAAGCAAGAAAACAAGGGAGGAACTCAACGAGAAATACAAAGTACAAGAGAGGGGACTAAACAACACAATAGAAGATGTAAAACAGAGGTTTAAGGCCAAAGTACATAAGATCCAACGGTACATGAACAGGAATAAGGGATACCAACAGAACAAACTATTCGGAACCAACCAGAAAAGACTATACAGCCAACTAAGAGGGGAAGACAACCACCCAGAAATTCCTGAAGCCGAACCAAGTAAGAGACTCTGGGAAAACATATGGAGCAATCCGGTATCACACAACAAACATGCAACATGGCTCCAGGAAGTCAAGGAAGAAGAAACAGGGAGAATAAAACAAAGATTCACAGACATCACGACAGACACAGTCAGACACCAAACTAAAGAAAAATGCCCAACTGGAAAGCCCCAGGTCCCGAATGAAGTCCATGGATACTGGCTCAAAAACTTCAAGGCCCTACACACACAAATAGCAGAACAACTCCAGCAAGGTATCTCAAATCACCAGGCACCCAAATGGATGACCACAGGAAGAACATCCTTAGTACAAAAAGACAAGAGTAAGGGAAATATAGCCAGTAACTACAGGCCTATCACCTGCCTACCAATAATGTGGAAGTTACTAACAGGTATCATCAGTGAAAGGCTATACAACTACCTAGAGGAGACAAACACCATCCCCCACCAACAGAAAGGCTGCAGAAGGAAGTGTAGGGGCACAAAAGACCAGCTCTGATAGACGACAAAAATGGTAATGAAGAACAGTAGGAGAAGGAAAACCAACCTAAACATGGCATGGATAGACTATAAGAAAGCTTCGACATGATAGCACCAAACTTGGCTAATAGAATGCCTGAAAATAAATGGGGAAGAGGAAAATACCATCAGCTTCCTCAAAAAATACAATGCGCAACTGGAATACAATACTTACAAGCTCTGGAATAAGACTAGCAGAGGGTTAATATCAGGAGAGGGATCTTCCAGGGCGACTCACTGTCCCCACTACTCTTCGTAGTAGCCATGATTCCCATGACGAAAGTACTACAGAAGATGGATGCCGGGTACCAACTCAAGAAAAGAGGTAACAGAATCAACCATCTGATGTTCATGGACGACATCAAGCTGTATGGTAAGAGCATCAAGGAAATAGATACCCTAATCCAGACTGTAAGGATTGTATCTGGGGACATCAGGATGGAGTTTGGAATAGAAAAATGCGCCTTAGTCAACATACAAAAAGGCAAAGTAACGAGAACTGAAGGGATAAAGCTACCAGATGGGAGCAACATCAAACACATAGATGAGACAGGATACAAATACCTGGGAATAATGGAAGGAGGAGATATAAAGCACCAAGAGATGAAGGACACGATCAGGAAAGAATATATGCAGAGACTCAAGGCGATAATCAAGTCAAAACTCAACGCCGGAAATATGATAAAAGCCATAAACACCATGGGCAGTGCCAGTAATCAGATACAGCGCAGGAATAGTGGAATGGACGAAGGCAGAAACTCCGCAGCATAGATCAGAAAACCAGGAAACATATGACAATACACAAAGCACTACACCCAAGAGCAAATACGGACAGACTATACATAACACGAAAGGAAGAGGGAGAGGACTACTAAGTATAGAGGACTGCGTCAACATCGAAAACAGAGCACTGGGGCAATATCTGAAAACCAGTGAAGACGAGTGGCTAAAGAGTGCATGGGAAGAAGGACTAATAAAAGCAGACGAAGACCCAGAAATATACAGAGACAGGAGAAAGACAGAAAGAACAGAGGACTGGCACAACAAACCAATGCACGGACAATACATGAGACAGACTAACGAAACTAGCCAGCGATGACAATTGGCAATGGCTACAGAGGGGAGAGCTAAAGAAGGAAACTGAAGGAATGATAACAGCGGCACAAGATCAGGCCCTAAGAACCAGATATGTTCAAAGTACGATAGACGGAAATAACACTCTCCCATATGTAGGAAGTGCAATACGAAAAGTGAAACCAATAAACCACATAGCAAGTGAATGCCCGGCACTTGCACAGAACCAGTACAAAAAGAGGCATGATTCAGTGCAAAAAGCCCTCCACTGGAGCCTGTGCAAGAAACATCAGCTACCTTGCAGTAATAAGTGGTACGAGCACCAACCTGAAGGAGTGATAGAAAACGATCAGGCAAAGATCCTCTGGGACTATGGTATCAGAACGGATAGGGTGATACGTGCAAACAGACCAGACGTGACATTGATTGACAAAGTCAAAAAGAAAGTATCACTCATTGATGTCGCAATACCATGGGAACACAAGAGTTGAAGAGAAAGAGAGTGGGAAAAATTGGATAAATATTCAAGATCTGAAATAGAAATAAGAAGGATATTGGGATATGTTCCAGTGGAAATCGTACCCATAATCATAGGAGCACTAGGCACGATCCCAAGATCCCTGAAAAGGAAATCTAGCAAAAAACTAGAGGCTGAAGTAGCTCCAGGACTCATGCAGAAGAGTGATCCTAGAAACGGCACACATAGTAAGAAGAGTGATGGACTCCTAAGGAGGCAGGATGCAACCGGCGGAACCCCACACTATAAATCCACCCAGTCGAATGGAGGACTGTGATAGAGCAAAAAAAAAAAAAAAAAAAAAAAAAAAAAAAAAATAATAATAACAATAATAATAATAATAATAATAATAATAATAATAATAATAATAATAATAATAATAATGTATGTGGCGCCGTGGAGGAATGGGTTAGGTCGTCAATAGACTTAAGTCAAGTTAAGCAACATTTGGGCTGGTCAGTCGTTGGATGGGTGACCGCTCTCACCGGCGTTGATTCCTTGGGAAAGGATCTTTACCATAATTTCCTCAGTCTACTCAGCTGTAAATGAGTACCTATCCCTGATGGGGGAGGGGTCCAGGGTCCAGCTATGGGTTAAATAGCAAAACTCAGCAATGATGGAAAGAAATGAAGGAATAAACGACAACGACGTAAATGGAACCTCTGGCAACAGAGGAACCTCGTCCGGCAACCAGGTATTCAACCCAATTGTAGGGGAAGACGGTCAGGTACTTGGAGGTCGTCATCCAGCAACTGATCACCACAACGACAGTAATCAACAGCCTGAGATTGGAGCTACAGAGGCAAAATGGAAGAAATGGACAAGAGAAGAAAATAAGGAAATATGGAGATGCTACATCAGAAGCAACCCGACGGAGAGAGGATATAGAAGAAGATTGGTCAACATCTGGAATGAGAGGAATAACACCCCCCAAACAGAGCAGAGGCTGGCAGACCAAGTAAGGAACATAAAGAAAAAGAACTGGCTCTCCCCAACAGAAAGAGAAGAACTGGAAAGGGAAATGTCACACGACAACGAATTACACGAAGACGAACTGAGAGACGATGCCACAGAAGACGACAGGGAGGATGAGGTATCAAACAACGACACACGAAGAAACACCGACGAAGTAACAGAGAGGACGGAATGGGTAGAAAAGATTAGACAATGGATGGAGCCAGATACAGAGAGAACAAAGATCCCCTCCATGAAAGCTTACAACACCAAGAAATTAAGGATCCCCTCCATGAAAGCCTACAACACCAAGAAATTAAGTGAGAAAACAAGTGAGGTCAATGAAATAATGGGCCTAATACACACCACCAGTATCACAGAAACAAATAACTTGACATATGCAGGAGCAAGATTAGTAGCAGAACTGATGGGGATTCGAACACCAACACCACCGTCACAACCAACCCAACAGAAACCAAAACAGCAACCTCCTTGGAAAAGGCGCCTGGAAAAGCAAATCATGGTGATGAGATCTGACTTGAGTAAACTGAAAGAGATGGCAGAAAAAAGGCTAAGAAACAAGAAAACAAGGGAGGAACTCAACAAGAAATACAAAGTACAAGAGAGGGGACTAAACAACACAATAGAAGATGTAAAACAGAAGCTTAAGGCCAAAGCACACAAGATCCAACGGTACATGAACAGAAATAAGGGATACCAACAGAACAAACTATTCGGAACCAACCAGAAAAGACTATACAGCCAACTAAGAGGGGAAGACAACCACCCAGAAATTCCTGAAGCCGAACCAAGTAAGAGACTCTGGGAAAACATATGGAGCAATCCAGTATCACACAACAAACATGCAACATGGCTCCAGGAGTCAAAGGAAGAAGAAACAGGGAGAATAAAACAAAGATTCACAGAGATCACGACAGACACAGTCAGACACCAACTAAAGAAAATGCCAAACTGGAAAGCCCCAGGTCCCGATGAAGTCCATGGATACTGGCTCAAAAACTTCAAGGCCCTACACCCACGAATAGCAGAACAACTCCAGCATTGTATCTCAAATCACCAAGCATCCTTAGTACAAAAAGACAAGAGTAAGGGAAATATAGCCAGTAACTACAGGCCTATCACCTGCCTACCAATAATGTGGAAGTTACTAACAGGTATCATCAGTGAAAGGCTATACAACTACCTAGAGGAGACAAACACCATCCCCCACCAACAGAAAGGCTGCAGAAGGAAGTATAGGGGCACAAAAGACCAGCTCCTGATAGACAAAATAGTAATGAAGAACAGTAGGAGAAGGAAAACCAACCTAAGCATGGCATGGATAGACTATAAGAAAGCCTTCGACATGATACCACACACAGGCTAATAGAATGCCTGAAAATATATGGGCTGAGGAAAATACCATCAGCTTCCTCAAAAAATACAATGCACAACTGGGAATACAATACTTACAAGCTCTGGAATAAGACTAGCAGAGGTTAATATCAGGAGAGGGATCTTCCAGGGCGACTCACTGTCCCCACTACTCTTCGTAGTAGCCATGATTCCCATGACAAAAGTACTACAGAAGATGGATGCCGGGTACCAACTCAAGAAAAGAGGCAACAAAATCAACCATCTGATGTTACGACATCAAGCTGTATGGTAAGAGTATCAAGGAAATAGATACCCTAATCCAGACTGTAAGGATTGTATCTGGGGACATTAGTCAACATACAAAAAGGCAAAGTAACGAGAACTGAAGGGATAAAGCTACCAGATGGGAGCAACATCAAACACATAGATGAGACAGGATACAAATACCTGGGAATAATGGAAGGAGGAGATATAAAACACCAAGAGATGAAGGACACGATCAGGAAAGAATATAGGCGATACTCAAGTCAAAACTCAACGCCGGAAATATGATAAAAGCCATAAACACATGGGCAGTGCCAGTAATCAGATATAGCGCAGGAATAGTGGAATGGACGAAGGCAGAACTCCGCAGCATAGATCAGAAAACCAGGAAACAAATGACAATACACAAAGCACTACACCCAAGAGCAAATACGGACAGACTATACATAACACGAAAGGAAGGAGGGAGAGGACTACTAAGTATAGAGGACTGCGTCAATATCGAAAACAGAGCACTGGGGCAATATCTGAAAACCAGTGAAGACGAGTGGCTAAAGAGTGCATGGGAAGAAGGACTAATAAAAGTAGACGAAGACCCAGAAATATACAGAGACAGGGAGAAAGACAGAAAGAACAGAAGACTGGCACAACAAACCAATGTACGGACAATACATGAGACAGACTAAAGAACTAGCCAGCAATGACAATTGGCAATGGCTACAGAGGGAAGAGCTAAAGAAGGAAACTGGAAGGAATGATAACAGCGGCACAAGATCAGGCCCTAAGAACCAGATATGTTGCCAAAGTACGATAGACGGAAATAACATCTCTCCCAGATGTAGGAAGTGCAATACGAAAAATGAAACCATAAACCACATAGCAAGTGAATGCCCGGCACTTGCACAGAACCAGTACAAAAAGAGCATGATTCAGTGGCAAAAGCCCTCCACTGGAGCCTGTGCAAGAAAACATCAGCTACCTTGCAGTAATAAGTGGTACGAGCACCAAACTGAAGGAGTGATAGAAAACGAATCAGGCAAAGACCTCTGGGACTATGGTATCAGAACGGACTAGGGTGATACGTGCAAACAGACCAGATGTGACGTTGATTGACAAAGTCAACAGAAAAGAGTATCACTCATTGATGTGCAACTAACCAATGGGCACCAGAAAAGAGAAGAAAGAAAAGAGGGATGGGAAAAATATACCGTACAGATCCTGAAAATAGGAAATAAAAAGAGAATGGGTATGCCAGAGAAATCCGGGTACCCAATAAATCATAGGGAGGCATAAGCACCTATCAAGATCCCTGAAAAGGAATCTAGAAAAACTAGAGGGCTGAAGTAGCTCCAGGACTCAGCAGAAGAGTGTGATCCTAGAAACGGCACACATAGTAAGAAAAGTGATGGACTCCTAAGGAGGCAGGATGCAACCCGGAACCCCACACTATAAATAACACCCAGTCGAATTGGAGGACTGTGATAGAGCAAAAAAAAAAAAAAAAAAAAAAAAAAAAAAAAAAAAACAATAATAATAATAATAATAATAATAATAATAATAATAATAATAATATAATAATAATAATAATAATAATAATAATAATAATAATGGATAAGTATCAAGACCTGAAAATAGATATAAGTAGGATATGGGATATGCCAATGGTAATTACACCCATAATCATAAGAACCCTAGGCGCAATCCCAAATTTCCTGAAAAGGAATCTGGAACAACTAGAGGCTGAAGTAGCTCCAGGACTCATGCAGAAGAGTGTGCTCCTGGAAACAGCGCACATAGCAAGAAAAGTGATGGAATCCTAAGGAGGCAGGATGCAACCTGGAACCCTCCCATACTGTAAAAACCACCCAGTCGAATTGGAGGATTGTATCATACCAAAAAATAAATAAATAAATAGATAAATAAATAAATAAAATAATAATAATAATAATATCATCTACCAACTAAAAAAGTTTTGTATGATTAAGCCTTACTCGATTAGTCATATAATAAGTGGCATCTCTAATAATTATTACTGATATTTAATATGGTATTTGTATTCCCTTCTACACATACATTAACTTGGCTAATAATCTTCCAGCGACCACGATCTTCCACGATCTCGAATAAGAAAATAAATGGAAGAAATTGGCGAGAAAGAGAAAGCATTAAAAGGGAGAAATCTATTTACAGGACGTATAGTGACATTGATAAAAATAACAGCGGAAACCCATCTTTATGTGCCATTAGCAAAGCGTTTAATTTATCACATCACTGATGTAAATTTGATCAATATCTTTTTCTTGATTACAGCACTCCATACTTTTCTGAATAATAGTCATCAAAATCTATCTATAGATAGAGATATATATATATTATTATATGATCTAGATATATATAGATAGATATATAGATATATATATATAGATATATCGAGATAGAGAGCTATAGATGATGACGATATATATTATAGATATATATATAGAGATATATGAGATATATAGATAGTAGATGCATAGAATATATATATATATATATATAGTATATATATATATATATCTATATATATATATATATATATAAGATATATATATAGAGATATATATATCATATAGAGATATATATATATATATAGATAGATAGATATCTATATATATATAGATATCTATATATATATATATATATATATATATATATAGATCGAGATATATATAGAGATATAGATATATAGATAGATATATACTATATATATATATATATATATATATATATATATATATCTATATCATATATATATATATATATATATATATATATATATATATATATATATATTATATATATATATATATATATATATATATATATATATATATATAATATATATATATATTATATACATATAGATTATATATATATATATATATATATATATATATATAATATATATATATATATATATATATATATAGATATAGATTATATATATATATATATATATATATATATATATAATATATATATATATATATTATAAATATATATATATATATATATAGATTTATACATATATATATATAGTGTGACATCTGTGACATTGTTAGAAATAGACGTTTCCCCTATCACGAGCTCTTGTCATTACTGAATATAGAAGTCCACGACGACTAATCAGTTTTAATCAATTCGAATCTTCTTTAATGATGACATATGTCAACTTTCCCGTTAAACACTAATTAGAGAGCAATACTGCACACAGACAAGGGCGTATTCGTTTAGACATGCAAGCAGGCATCTCTGGTTGTCATGCACAGTAGAAAGGAGTTAATGAGATTTTTTTTATACTATTGCGTGCTTTCATCACATTTTTCGATCTTAAAAATTAGGATTTCATGTTCTTAATGATATTCATACGCGACAATATAAGTACATACAAACATGCACACACTTACATGCCAATACATACATACATACACACACATATATACATATACATATATATATATATATATATACTATAAGATATATATATATATATATATAGATATATATACAATATAACAATAAATATAATATAATATAAATATAAATATAAGTACTAAACTACAATTGTCCTTTAATATCTAATTCGCTCTATATCTGAATTAACATACTTTTATATATGTTAACAGAAGGGGAATTTTTTACTTGATATGAAATTCTTCGGCTCGTGGGGAATCGAACTACGGAAGCCAAGAATTTATGACGTACAGCGACGCTTTAGCCCCGTCCTTTAATGTTATCTGTTAAATATATTAATTCCGAGGTACAGTTAATTAGATATTAAAGGACATTTGTAGCTTAATGCTTATATACGACTCACGGTGATGTGATAAACATTCAATTATATATATGTATATATATATATATATATATAGATATATATATATATATATATAATATAAGATATATATATATGATATATACATATTTATATATATAATATATACAGTACCAGTCATAATACTTTGCGTGGTAGGGAAGATGGAAGAAGAAAAATAGTACAACAAACTAAAAATATTCAGAAAAAATCAATTATTAAAGCAACCATCATAAAATTTGAAATGAATAATCACCAACTCCTGCCCTAGTACTTGATAGGCATGCCACAACGTTTACGGACTTTCTGGAGTGCCCTGGGCATTGAATCTGAAAACCACTGCAGGAGGGACTCTTCCAGATTGTCCCAGGCGCGTTTCAAAGTTTGCGCTGCAAGACGTGTCCACATTCAGTAACTTTCTTTTTATGATTGCTTAATGGTTGAAATGGCTGGGGAATTCCCTGGCTAGTCGTGGATATATTCAATTCCACAATCTCTAAGCCACAGAGTATTCTGTTTGGCGGTATGATCCCCAGTGCACGAATCTTAATCCAATGTCATTGAAAATCAGCCATTGAAACGAACAAAAATTCGGCCGAGTGAAATTGACTAATTGGGAACTTAACTAGAGCTAATGGCTCACTCACAGTAAGTGTAACTATGAGTAAGAACTCTTCAGTAATCTGTTGGATGTTGTGACAGTTGGATGTCAAATTCTTTTCTCGTGCTCTGCCATAGCCGTTGCTAACATTATTTTGTGTGGTTGAGTGAGTGTGGTTGTGTTAACAATGTCTAAACCGTATACTTCCATTAAGATATCGTGTGAGAGTGATACAACTTTACATGGAAGGCCTTAAAACTGGTGTAATTAGCCAAAAAATTGGTGTGAAACAACGGACTGTCCAGAACATTCTGAAAACTTTTCGTGAATCGGAAGGGATGGAACTACCCAAGGCTAGGACCAGCACTGGGAGGCCCCCTATTATTAGTAAGAGGGGGTTAAGAGTTCTCGCTAGGAACATTGAGGCTTCAATGTTGCTGGCGAGAACTCTTAACCCCCTCTTACTAATAATAGGGGGCCTCCCAGTGCTGGTCCTAGCCTTGGGTAGTTCCTTCCCTCCCGATTCACGAAAAGTTTTCAGAATGTTCTGGACAGTCCGTTGTTTCACGCCAATTTTTTGGCTAATTACACCAGTTTTAAGTCCTTCCTCGTAAAGTTGTATCACTCTCACAAGATGTCTCAATGGAAGTATACAGTTTAGACATTGTTAACACAACCACACTCACTCAACCACACAAAATAATGTTAGTAACGGCTATGGCAGAGCATGAGAAAAGAATTTGACATCTAACTGTCACAATATCCAACAGGTTACTGAAGAGCTCTTACACAGAGTTACACTTACTGTGAGTGAGCCATTAGCTCTAGTTAAGTTCCCAATTAGTCAATTTCACTCAGTTGAATTTTTGTTCATTTCAATGGCTGATTTTCAATGGCATTGGATTCAGATTCGTGCACTGGGGATCATACCGCCAAACAGAATACTTTGTGGCTTAGAGATTGTGGAATTTAATATATCCACGACTAGCCAGGGAATTCCCCAGCCATTTCAACCATTAGCTAATCAAAAAAAGAAAGTTAATGAATGTGGACACGTTTTGCAGCGCAAAGTTTGAAACGCGCTTGGGACGATCTGGACAAGTCCCTCCTGCAGTGGTTTTCAGATTCAATGCCCAGGACACTCCAGAAAGTCCATAAACACTGTGGCATGCCTATCAAGTACTAGGGCAGGAGTAGGTGATTATTCATTTCAAATTTTATGATCGTTGCTTTAATAATTGATTTTTCCTGAATATTTTTAGTTTGTTGTACTCTTTTTCTTCTTCCATCTTCCCTACCACGCAAAGTATTATGACTGGTACTGTATATAGAACGGGTTTAGTACGTATAGCGGTGGCAGACGCACGATCATGGCTTACTTTAACCTTAAATAAAATAAAAACTACTGAGGCTGGAGGGCTGCAATTTGTTAAGTTTGATGATTAGAGGGTGGATGATCAATATACTAATTTGCAGCCCTCTAGCCTTAGTAGTTTGGAAAACCTCAGGCCGGACAGAAAAAGTGCGGACGGACAGACAAATAGCCATCTCAATGGTTTCTCTTTTTCCAGAAAACTGAAAAGTATAAGAAACGTGAGCACTGACTGAATCAACTTTGATATTTGATGTACTCATTAATTATCTGGAGGCGGTTGGCCAAAACCAACCTTTGCGTGGACTTCGGAGTAAAACAGTAAAATATTTGCTTCAGCGTTACCAGTACCTTTTTCATTAACAGAATATGACGTGTCAGCCAAGACTGCGGTCGTAAGAAGATTAATGCTTACGTAAAAAAAAAATGAAAAATAAAAAGGAAGAAAGCTGAAAATATCACGGTAATACTCTTGAAGAAGATTCAACTAAATAATAAGACAGACTCAAAGCAGGCACTCCCAGGTCAACATGATATGCTTTACATCATCGCTTTTTCATACTTAGTAAGTTCTTCGTTAAACGAGTGGCCTTACGTGCCCGCCTACCGATTCGGTCGTCGCAAGTTCGAATCTCCGCTCTGCCAACCTGGAATCAGAGGAATTTATTTCTGGTGATTAGAGAGTCATTTCTCGATATAATGTGGTTGGAATCCCACAATAAGCTGTAGATCCCGCTGTGATTTCAGATAATCTTATTTACTGTGGGGGAAATATTAAGCATAAACTTTCTGGCATAAAGAAAGGCTCATAAAAGGAAGAACATATTATTAATATGCGCGAAGACATGTATACAAAGATGGCTACGTAAATAGGCTGAACACATGTATAACCACGTTATAAATAAGAAAATACTTAATAATATATATATACATATATATATATATATATATATATATATATATTATATATATATATATATATATATATATATATATATATATATATATATATATAATATATATATATATATATATATATATATATATATATATATATATATATATATATATATATATATATATATATATATATATATATATATATATATATATATATATATATAAGGATTCCAGGAGAAGATATCAAGCAGCATTCAGCAGGGTCCAACAAACACATTAAAAAGGGCCATATTTATTAGCAAGAGACGTTTCGCACATTATCTATGTGCATCTTCAATCTGTAAGAACAACATAAAATACGTTAAAGTTTAAAAAACATAATTTTCTATATAAAAAAGATTAAGTTAAGAAAAAAAAAGTATTTACAAAATTTAAAATTAATACAAATTAAAAAGGTATATAGTAAAAAAGGAACCAGTTCTCACCAAACCATCCAAAGGAGAAGGAGAAGAACGAATGACCAAAACTTGACACCAACCTACGACTTCAGCTATGCAAGATAAAGAGGAGAAGCGGAAACGTTAGAATTCAAAGAAGGAACAAGCCTTTGATGTATAAGGAATACCAAGGGTAGTTAGGTAATTGCTATGGCTTTGTTCCATCAATAATAGAGAGGTGCTTTTTATTTATTTCAATTTTGCATATGGAGGCATGGATTCTTTATATTAGAAAATTCTGGTTTGCTTAATTTTTGACCCGTTCTAAAGCTGTATCGCACATGGCACAGTATCTCATCTGCAGTAACCTAAGGCTTGGATCCAACATAAATACCGGACAATCCCGCGCACTTGAATTTATAAACAATGTTGGATCTCATGAAGGTTCTGCAAGTTTGTCATTTAATAGTCGAAGAATACGCCAATCTTGAGTTGGACTGATTGGAATTAAATGCAATTTAAGGCAGCCAAATTCATTTTCGATTATTTGTTTAAGTTTGGCAGAAAACTTGTCGTCAGAGATAAATGGGATAGTGGCATATACATTTTTCTTTAAGACATTTAGGAGGGCATCGGATTGGAGAAATCTTGTGACAGCAGTCTGTTAATGACTTTATATACCAGATTTTTAGGATAGGAGTTCTGTAAGAAAAATTTAACTAAAAATAATATCTCATTGTTAGCAGAGACAATGGTGAATTTACTACATCTGTGTATAGGAAAAAATCATACACTGGGCTTACTAACAATTTCTACAGTTCATGCTTCAAGAACTTTAAACTGAATTCCATTTACACTTTGGTTTACAGGGCTTTACGTTACTCTTCGAGTTGGTCTCTCTTTCACAATGAGATATTATTTTTAGTTAAATTTTTCTTACAGAACTCCTATCCTAAAAAACTGGTATATAAAGTCATTAACAGACTGCTGTCACAAGATTTCTCCAATCCGATGCCCTCCTATAATGTCTTAAAAAAAATGTATATGCCACTATCCCATTTATCTCTGACGACAAATTTTCTGCCAAACTTAAACAAATAATCGAAAATGAATTGGCTGCCTTAAATTACATTTAATTCCAATCAATCCACTCAAGATTGGCGTATTCTTCGGCTATAAAGACAAACCGCAGACCTTCATGAGATCCAACATTGTTTATAAATTCAAGTGCCCGGGATGTCCCGGTATTTATGTTGGATCAAGCCTTAGGTTACTGCAGATAAGATACTGTAGCCATGTGGGATACAGCTTTAGAACGGGTCAAAAATTAAGCAAACCAGAATTTTCTAATATAAAGAATCATGCCTCCATATGCAAAATTGAAATAAATAAAAAGCACTTCTCTATTATTGGTGGAACAAGCCATAGCAATTACCTAACTAACCTTGAGTCCTTATACATCAAAAGGCTTGTTCCTTCTTTGAATTCTAACGTTTCCGCTTCTCCTCTTTATCTTGCATAACTGAAGTCGTAGGTTGGTGTCAAGTTTTGGTCATTCGTTCTTCTCCTTCTCCTTTGGATGGTTTGGCGAGAACTGGTTCCTTTTTTACTATATACCTTTTAATTTGTATTAATTTTAAATTTTGTAAATACTTTTTTCTTAACTTAATCTTTATATAGAAAATTGTGTTTTTTAAACTTTAACGTATTTTATGTTGTTCTTACAGATGAAGATGCACATAGATAATGTGCGAAACGTCTCTTGCTAATAAATATGGCCCTTTCTGATGTGTTTGTTGGACCCTGCTGAATGCTGCTATATATATATATATA